>NC_071982.1:15541569-15702211 GCF_026283585.1 Hylaeus volcanicus
GAAGAAGAAGAAGAAGAAGAAGAAGAAGAAGAAGAAGAAGAAGAAGAAGACAGTTTGGATGAAAGGAAGGAAGGGAAGAGCGTGTAACGCTATCAGAAGGTAGGTAGAGAAAAAGGATTGTATCCTCGACGGTTGGCGTTGGTCGTTCAGGGGAGCGTTGGCACGCGGGTACGACGTCCCCCGTGCCTGGCTCGTTTCGTCAACATTTCCGTCGGTCGTCTGTGTCGCGATAGAGGCCGGAAGTAAACACGATGCTGTGCCGTGCGATCGACCGAGCGTGCTCGATAGATCCGTTCACGGCGGCCGACGAGTTGAGACTGAGCGGCAACTCGCGGAACAGACCGATCGCGATCCACGAGTACTACCGACCGCGAGCCCGATGCACAGTGGGGAAACTGTGTGTCGTGTGCGCGACCAGACCATCGCGAGGAACTCGCGAGGTACTCGCGCGCAGGTACGTACAGCGGTATTGTTCTTGGGCTTCGTAAAAGTTACCCCTTTATCGATCAAATAAATTCGTTTTCAACATAATGTATTTCGGGTTCTAACGTGACAAAATGTCGAGTGCATATTCCTATTTAAATTACAGTAATAAATAATTGAATGTAAAGGCATAGAATTAGTTTCTGCTCCTATTCCGGAACCAGGGAACCTGTTGCCCTACCAAAGATCTTGTTTTATCGAAGAGATCCATCGAAACCATTGCTTTATTCGAGGAGAATAAGAAACGAAGCTCCAGAAATCACTCGCTCCAAAATTCCACCAGAGTCGAACACCTCACCTATTATCAATATTCTAATTCATTTTAAACATTCTAGACTTGAGAAGTGGCAGCTCGTTTATTTTAGCAGCGTAGACAAAGGCTAAAAAACGGAATATCGGTTTCCAATTTTCAGGAACGTGCGAAGGAAATAATCAAAGACATATCGACGCTGGCGAGTGATGGAACGCGGGTCACGTGACTTACTATACCGGTCTGACCATAACGCACGCTGCCATTAAGTATTCAACTCTTGGCACATTTTTTCGCACACGTGGACCGAGAATTACTAGCTATTTAGCAGGCCTACCTTACAAATCTTTTAATAATTTTGTGTACACTCCGTCTGAGATGAAAAAGAATCGTAAACGACTGACGTCGGCGATAATTTGGCTAATTTTGTCGACACCAGCACGTTCTTGAATATTTCGAGACTCTTTATTTGCTTTGTCCAAGTTTAGTTTCGTTGGTTAGTGTCTTAGTCTTGTTACTCCGAGTAGGTAGTCCTTTTCTCTGAATAATTTCCAACCAAAAGAATATTTCCCAAATACATACACACTTTCCGTAGATTTCTCAGACAAAGTACAAATATAAAACAGAAACGATCTCACGTGTCTGAGCGTGCACGTGGTTAATATAAATGACGTCGACAATTATCGTCGTCCAAGTAAAATAAAGACAGCTTTGTTTTATATCACCTAAAGCCTATAGATAGATTACAAAGATTATTTGCCTCTCATAAAATCGCTGCAGATATCGGAACAACCTTAAAAAGAAAATTTTTTTAAATATTTACAAGTCACAAAACAAATTACAATTTCTGGACTATACCAACGATTCAATCAAAATATTCAAAAATATTCACCAACAACATGAAACGACTGATTCGAACCGAGGGGATAAAAAAAATAGTCACTTTTCCATGTGCGACGTTTAAAAAGCAGCGTCAACACTCTAACACTAGGTGCGAATCACGCGCGATAAGGGATGGCTTTGGTTGTTCTTTACTCCAGGTGATTAAACACTCGGGTTTATCAGTGATACGAGGAATTTCGTATTCGTTTTTTTTTTCATTTCTGCTCTCGACTCTAAACGCTCGGTGTACGGCACTGTAAAATCGAGGTCTGTGTGTGCATCGATATAGACGCACGAGTGCAGTCACGTACACGTGGAGACACGTACACGTGACTGAAAGCCAGCCAGTGAGTCACCACTCGCTACTCAATGCGCGAGCGCGAGCACCAGCGCACTAACACTACTCGCTAGAGGGCTTCCTGTTTTTCGGGAGGATCGATGACGAGTTTTACCATTGATAAGAACGATATCGCGAAAACGAACGCGCCAGGTGGTTGTCCAACAAGTAATTCCAGGATATTAACCTTGTCGCATTGAGGAATTAAAAAGGGATCCCGTTATAGTAACGTCTTAAGTAACTTCATTTTGCAAGCCTAATTTTGCTAAAAAATTGCAATAGGTTTTATTGAATAGTTGTGTCCAAATAATAAATTATGGCTAAATCTTGTCTTTAAATTTACATTTATTTTAAATCAGTTTTATCTCATTGATTAATTTCTACTGATTTACTTAACATTCTATTTACATTCTATTTTTTATGTTTAGTCTTGGAATAGGTATTATCTTTAACCTTTCTGCTAAGCTTTTTCTTGCTTTAACAACGTTACGCAGCTATTCCTGCACCCCTACTTAAATATTTACTTTCAAATGTTCGTACCTCGATGCTTTTTATGGAGTCTATGAGAGAAAAATTACATCATTGCGTGTTGTAAGAAGGTACCATAATGGGAAAGGGGCCATTAAAGCATGCAAATTTTATAAACCTTCCCTTAGGAAGGATCTGTGGCCAATCCCTATCTTCAGTTCTTTAAGTCGCCCCTCGTACTGACTCTAAAAGTCTTCAAACTAATAAATATGAAGTATCAATGGAAACTTATTTCTTTTAAAAATAATTTAGATGTCTTAGGTTATGCATTTCATGCTATCTATTCCTGGAAGATATAGCGAGCTACATATATATACATACATATGTACATTTACTTCAACTTAAATTAAATCATTAAATGTATAAAACAAGTTTCGTTTAATTCTTGAATTTGTATCATAATGTACGACAACATTGATTAAGACGTATCGTTACCATTATCGTTATTGTTTATGTCTGTCGAGCTTCATCGACCAAATTCCGCGAAATTTCCGCGGACAGGAAGAGCAATAATTGCCGATGTTATCGATGGCGTCACCTGCCTTCTCGTTCTCGTCTGGTTTTATGACTCGGTGAAAGTTCACAAGACGATTTAATCGTATTCTCGAGAATCGACGGCGTAGTTCCGATTATCGCTTTGAACCACGAATTCCCGCCATCGCTGATTGCGAATATTTATAACAAGGGAACAAATCGATGGAAAAATCTGAACAAATTCTTAAGCGTACTCTAGAATTTACTAAAATTTGTACAAAAATAAAAGATTGTCATTAGAGTCTAAGAAACTAGTTGAAATAATTAAAGTTGAACTAGAAAAGGTGCATCATGACTCAAAGGATTAATTTTTAGTTTTGCCACAAACGAGGATCGACTGTTCGCCCGATCGATCAGCGTATTGCGCTGTCGATACTCCGGTATTATCGTCCATCGTGTCTTCTCTTTCCCCCCTCCCTTTTTTTCGTCATTGCATGCGATTTTTATGAACGCGCGACCATGAATAATTCATCATACGCTTGGCTACCGAACGATATTTCCCGACTAGAAATTTCTTGCGCGTTCGTGCAATTATCCGCGTTGCGTTTTTTTAAAATGGTGTACTTTGCTATTAATTTCACGACATTCTTCGACCATGCGTTACGATGATTGGGTTATTAAATAACCGCGGTAATGATTCCGATGAATTCTTGCAATCGGCTGATAAAAAATTACAAATGCGAGGGAACCAGTTTGCCTTCACTTCTGCCACCGAACTTTTCACTTTTTACATTAGTTTCAATTTCACTCATCGTGGTGGGAAACATTACGCAGAACTGTAACAATGATGAACATTTCATTCGAATGAATTATTCAGACATATTTGTATTACTTCCTTTGGAATTCTCCGATTTAAATTTTAATTTTTAGGGAAGGAGTAGTGTTTGCAAAGTTGCTGTTTTCTTTTTTATTCCTTATTCAAAATTTGCATGCAAATGAGAACATTCACGATTCAGAGGAAATTCCGTTTCATTGAACGCGAGATATTCCTCCGAATCGCGGGTTAACGGTGCGCAGACGTAAATTGTTTTTTCAGGTGAACGTATACAAAAACTGCATCGGATTTTCTACAGAAATTTCCGAAAAGCTACTCCATCGCATGAATTACCTGTTTTTGTTATCGTTCCGCGTCTCTGTTGCACACAAAAATAAAACAAGGAAGAATTGAAACAATATCGCGTATCAGATTCCCATGATATCGCGACCATCGAATTGTTACACTCGATTTATCGTTTCCTACCGATCTGGTCTGTTTTTTCCCAACCGTGGCTAATCGATCAATGAGATTTACTTTTTCCCTTGTCAGCTAATCGATGCACTCATAGTTTCCAATTAATCGACCAGACTTGGATAAGATTGGCGGTATCGGGGTGTTTGTGTCCCGAACGAAAAAAGAAAAAAGAGACGCATGAAAATACCGCGAATTCGAATCGAAGCGAAATTTAGCAAATTCGAGTACGGAGAAATGCTATCCAAAAGTTGTTCAGTCACTGGCTGTTTCTTTCTGAACATATATTTATGGAATCCATACTTGATTTTTCCGCTTGAAGAATGATAAAAATTCCTTTCTCCCCAAAATTCAGTAGTTTGATTCGTAAATTTATTCATTTTATCGATTAAAAAATCTTTGTAACCTGACTTATATATTCCTTTTTTTTTTGTTTTGTTGTTAATTGTTGGAAGCTTCGTTTTTCACGAAACAGAGTTTGGAAAACGCTATCGTAGGCAAGCAATACGCGCAACCTAGAGTTGTCTATTTTCGTCCGCTCGTTAAATAAATATGAATGTACACGGTGACACCGTGGTAAACGATTTATCGGCCGTCCCGGCGCCGGTAATACTCGACTCGAATCGCAGCCTTCCATTATCGATTCGGAATATAAAATCGCGCGTCGATGGCCGTTCTATTTTAATCCCACGAAAAAAAGAGAGGCACGCGAACGTAAAAGTGAAATTACAAGCTAGGAAAAGCACGATGACGAAGCAAACTTCCACTCCAATTTGTGGTAGACGAGTGTGATCGTCACAGTGATCGGAAACGAGGGACAAGTCGTAGAGGAGTAAGAAAAGAGTGACTGGAATAGTAATGGAAGAATGGAGGAATAAATAAAGAGCCTTTAGGTGAAGTGGAAGGTGTTGGTTCAAGTGTCTGAATACTATTCGGCCACGATTTCGGTATTTGACTATTCAGCTACGATTCGGGTACTTGACTAACCCAAATCGAACAAGTCGAATTTCAGCGAAGATTTCCGCGCGTGTCCGCAGATGCGCGTAGCTCGTTCGCGCGTGGTCATCCACTCCGCGCCAAAGATAGACTCTGACATCATACACAGAAGCATCACTCGGGTCGAACGAGCGATAAACATGCTTGCACGATGTCTCTACACGCGGAAGGTTTACGTTGCCTGTTAGAACTGTCTCAATTGACATCTTCCAATGCACCCGGCCAACGCGCCATCACGCGCGCGACGTCTCCGCCAAAATAGAAGAAAATGGCAGACAGAGGCGTGGACCATCGAAAGGTTGTGTTGCGAAATAGACGTCTTACGAGAATACCCTTCAATTGATTCACCGAAGAAAAGTCATCGGGACCTCGCTCGACGAGACGAGTTCTTTCATTTTCTCAATTTCGCGAAGCACCGAGTCTTGTTTGTCGCGTATATCAAGCGACTGCGATTTACACAGGCTCAGATGCTCAAGGCTTATGGTAGCTCGTAACACTTGCCGCTATATTGATAACGCACGGTATACAGACGCGTACCCACGAGCAAACACGCGTCTTTGTGCTATCAATCTGACGTCACTTAGTGTACAGATAAAGGTCAGATTTGTGGTGGTGCGCACGAACCGCGAGCATCGCTGGAAAAAGAAATCGCGGCGATGAATCGACATGATTTTCCTAATGGAAGGCGTCCTCGAAAGTCGGACACTTGGGTTCTGTGAACCTGGTTCGCGTTTGCTTCGTCAGAGGAGGATAAATCTAGAAGATTCGCGGCAGACCTCGAGGGAAATTTAAGTATCGGTTATTTAGGCGAGCAATCTTTTTTGGTTTGGTATTTTTTGGTTCTTCACGGTCGAAAGTAAACCTTGGTAATGTTTATTGTTGTATACTTTGGGGTTTAGTCTGTTGTGTAAATTGAACGTGGAGTACTAGATTCTTAACTACTCAAATACTGTGTGAATACTTAATTATTCTATTACGATACGAGTACACGATTATTCAAATATTACTTGAGTACTTGACTATTCGAATAGTATTTGATCAATCGAGCAGAATCCAATGTCTACGAAACATTCAACTACTCCCAGCCTCGATTCATATCCATCAGTGCATGCATTGACAGAACAACCTATACCTATACCTGAAATTTCGAAACGCCTAAATTCCTCCAATTAATTAATTACTGTAATGGCTCGAATATGGCCTCTCCAAGGGAACCTGCTCGAGTCCCCGCAAGGTGTTACAAAACATTGCAGCAACAGGAAACCGAAGCTGCGCTCGATACCTCAAGTGGAATTGCTCCATCGCGACACGTCCCGATACGATCGCTCCGAAAACGATCGTACTCGATCGTTCCCTATCTCAAGATCTGCTTAGCCTAATCAGATTTTTCCTACGAGGATCGATTCATTTTTTTTTTTTTATTCTAAGGGAAACGACGGTGCATTCGTCGCCATGAAAGACAGAGGAATGTCGTGTCCCGCGAGCGTTGGCCGGATAGAAAGTGGTTCTCGAACTGGAGTGGCGTCACACACAATTTGACTCACCGATTCTGCGTGTCGCGCGACGTTGGTTAGGCTTACTTGCCCAAGCGACAACCGCCGGTATTTATATTTATGCCGTTGACCAGGCCCGCTCGTAATACTATTTCCGCGGTAATTACGTATTCGAGTCGCGTCTGAGTTTCATTACGACAAGCGCCGTCTCGATCGACGAGCGAATACGGCCCCGGGCGGGCCCGATCTCGATCGACGTTGGACCCTTACAGATATGGTCCGAGAATGGGACTCGGACTTGTAGAATTCGTGTCCAAAAAGAAACTGCAAAATGCACAAAGAAACTCGCGACTTTATACAACGTCGTGCTACGGTGTAAAGTTTATCGCGTCGCGAGACACCTTTCCGATCAATGTTATCATACCCGTTTGACTAATAAATACAATAGTAAATGATTGTGCATACAAAAATAGATCGAAAACGTGAAATAAAGTTTTCTCGCGGGAGCGTTCGTTTTGGAGAACATGGGGTTTGAATATGCACCATCCATATTCAAACTCCATGTTCTCCAAAACGAAGCCTCGTACCAGGAAAAGTTATTCCATGTCTTCGATGTACTTTTTCGCGCAGAATCATCTTCCAGCATTTACATAAGGCTCGTATCTGTATGCGCAACGGCAATTCCGCGCAGAATCTTCCTCGAGCAAATAGCTTTATCGCAAAACAAACGGGAATGCATCGCGACGTAAAATTCTCGAGAAAGAAAGGATTTAGCGAGGGTGAAGGGAAGGGAAGAAGATAAAGTACTTACCGATCGACGCGAATTTGAATCTCTTGATCCTTGGCAGAGTGGCAGTAGTGCAGGCGCGTGCTAAGGTTGGCATGGTGTTATCTCTCTCAGACAACGTGCTAGGTCGCGACGAGTTGGGCGATGCTTCCAGTTCTGGGACAGCGGCTCGTTTGACGACTCTTTCCTCGGTGCCAGTCACCTCTACCGCTAATGAACGGATCCTTCGTTGACGCGTATCTCGTGACGTGTATGGTGTGTCATTAAGCAGCGGCGCATCGTATGCTATTAGGCTGACGGGTTGCAAAATTTCGCGCAACGGGACTGGACGCGAAGCAGGTGGCCTTTGAGGGGGAGTCGCGGGGGAACTCCGAAGTTACCGACTCTTAATCAACGCAGGAAGTTGACGAATTTTTCTACGTTCGAATGTTCAAGTCATCGAGGTGGAAGAAGAATTCGAATACTGGATTGTTCGAATTCGATTCACTATTTGACTACTTGTCTACTCAAATGCTATTTAGATTAATTACTCGCGTTGAAAGAGATTTGAACGTAGGATAGGGCAGACTTCCAATTCACACTCCTCGGTGTATTGTCTTGGGATTCTTGGACACTATCCTGACTATCGGATCAAGCCAGGTGCGCAACTGTCCAAGAATCTCGAAACAAATTAAACCAACGAGGTCTCGTTTGGCACGAATTTAAGTCGCTAGAAATCAACGTCTCAACATAAACACACAGGAAATGCTCCAAGTCACTACGATTCCCTTGAAGATAAGATTCATCCTAACCTACTCAATATCTCCGAGTCTATATTCTTACTGATCGATAAATTCCCTATCACACACTCTTCTACCTATCGTAATACAACTGTTTCGACCTTTTTCTAGAACCGTAACGCTACCTGCACTCCAAAAGGACTCCGTGTTGCTTACGCTGCGCGATTCGACGCGAGCGTGGAATGCGGTGGCCTAACTTCCGCGTCAAAGTCAGCAATTGCTTATTCGACGATGGAGTGTGACTGCAACCAAATAGCAACCGTGAAACGAAACTTCTCGACAAGAGTACGACCTCGAGAGAAGCTGAATCAACGCTCCAGCTCACCTTGCACGTGAGGAGCAAATGTTCAGGCTTGAACACGAAAAGGATCGAGAATTATTCCGAGCCGCGGTTACATAAACGTTTCTGGGATTTGGAATTCCTATTCTAGTGTTATGGCACAATAGTTTGGGTCACGTGGTCCCAGACCATTGATTATTTATCATCCTGCTATTCACTGTCAGCGTTAACCGCGATCGAGGCGAAGATACAGAGACGTCGGTGTTCGTACACGCTTCTGCCTCCGGTGATAACGTCTGGCGTTCCAGTTTCTCCATCCCGTGATTGACATCACCCTTTGAACCTGGGACTTTATTTTCTAGGTCTCGTAGCAGCCACTGGCGTCATCTTGTCCAACGAGGACTTCGTGTTTACTTTAAATATCAATGACTCGATCGAGAGATACTCATTGCAAGACGGTGACGTGTTGCGATGACTGTGAATGTCCACTCGTTGATACTTTGAGAGTGATATGGAGTGCACCGTGAGGCAATCGAGAAGGCTTCCAATCGCTTGCCAGGTCATTCTAAACTGGAAAGATCGCATACAGTAGGAATATATGTTCAATCATCACCGAGATAAGATATTGGTCTTGATGTCACGAGCTAGGTATCGATGAAGAATGTTTGTCTGTCTTTATAAGTCTACTTCTACTTCACAAATATTGTATTCGCGTGGAAGTTTCGGAACGACGACAGGAGAGGTGTCTGATGACACTCGTACCGCAGAGTTTCGCAATCTTTGTTGCAACAACGAATGACACCCTGCTGGCAGGTGAACGACCGACTTGAACAACATCTGTGCTATAAATTACAATGCGTTCTGCTGTGTCCTTCGGGAGGAAAGAGGATCATAATAAGGTTGGAAACCATCATCTAAACAATGACAGACGTGTGACACCCGGACAAATGACTCGATGCGTAAACATTATCTTGTTTTCTACAATTTTGTCAACACGATCGTCTATCTAGGCACTCTGAAACTGTTTTCAAAGATAAAAGCACGAGGACTGATTCCAAAAGTGAATCGTGCCAAGGTTGGCAAACAATTCCACTTCAATTGTAAAACATACACACTGTAGAATACAAAAAGATTGTGTCTCTGAAGTGAATGGTCTCGATGTAGAAAGGGTGAAGAAACAATTCCAATTCAAAGATAAACTACTCAACTAATAGACTAGATCCATCGCCTAATCACCACTCTATCAACATATTCTCTTCCCATAACACTTCCAGTGCTCCAAGAAGTGAACATCTAAAGGTATATCAATATCAACAATTCCTATCACAAATCACCCTATCAACCACTAACACTCCTAACCAAGCTTGCCACCATCCAAGAAGTCTATGTCCAATCATAGTCGACACGGTATTCCCCAGACTGCTTAATGACACACGTCTACGTGTGGACCTCGAGGAAGATACTCTCAGCGAACTTACTCATCGAAGACGGTCTCTTCACGGACGTTCCGGCGAGCAGCAGCCCCGATGGTTTACCACGATGGTTCACCGCTGACTGCGCCGCGGTCCGGCCAGCCAGGGATATCTTAGCGCTCATCCTCGAGGTGGCTGCCGATTCCTGAGATCCTGACTCACGTACCGGGAAGTCGAGCACTGAGGTCGCGTTGGCATACCTCCTCGTTAAATCACGCCAGACCTTCTCGCCGCTATTATTCGATGGAACCGGCTGATACGTCCGTGTTGGGCCGTCGGTCTCGAATCTGCTGATGAAGTCTCTGTAAAAGGCAACCATGAGAACGTATTTCAGGATCCACTTTAGGTAGCTACGTCTCGCAGTGACTTTAACTTCAGGCTTCGAGCACTTTGTGTTAACGATAGAAGATAGATAGAGCTCTGAAGAGCTCTATTCGCGAGGGATTCGTTACTTGAGGATTCTGATAGATTGTAGTTTTAAGATTAGGATAAAAGGAGCAGAAAAGTATTATACTACTTTCCTATGAAATGAATATTTATGGCGGAGAGTGCAATTCTTTTTCCAAGCGTCGGATGATGACGCGTAGTAGTTTCAAGATGGCCGTGAGGAGAAAAGCATGCAGTTTTCTTCTAAAAATTCTACCTAGAGTTAAATACCCACCAGGAGGTCGAGCTCAGGCATTTTCCAGGCATATCTCCAATTTCCAGACCGTTCAACTGCTGTACGCGAACTTCAGGCGTTGCTCAGCATCCAACAGTAATCGCTTCATGTTTCCCGCTCGGATACGACTCAAACAGGCGCTGAAATTTCGTCACGCCGATCTGAAACGAAAATGGAGACTTGTTATTCGCGACAACGCTGCGTGTCGCTCGAAATCGCAAGCGCAAATCATGCGCGGATTCTTGGAATCGTGATCGCGCTTGTTGATGTTTACCTATTCGCCAACACTTTTGAAATGTTATTTCGAACGGTGTGTTATCTTCTGTCGCGGTTACTTCATCCTTGAAACGTAATCACGATGTTTTGGTTCAAGGAATAACTTTCGATACAGTGTATCCATGTTTGAAACGATGAAGTATATGAATACTGTTGGAACGTTTGGGTATTCGAGTTATTTTTACTGTTTGATTACTCGAGTGTTTAAAGAGTTTGTTATTGAAATGCTTGAGCACTTAAAGGGTTTAATTTTTGAAATGCTTGAGTATTTCAAGAGTTTACTATTTGAATACTTGACTGTTTGGACTCTGAAGCATTTGATAAACAGGAGCCTGAAATATTATTTCAAGCAGTCACTTCTGATTTATATTTCAGATACTCCAACTCTGGCCTGAATCACGCACCAGGAAGTGGGAAATCGGAGGTCAAACGATTTAAAATCACGACGAGCCTTTTATTAACGATCACCCTGGCAGTTCCCGCTCGAGAATCACCATATTCGACGGACCTAACCCTGGACCAGGTTTCCAGCAGCCTGTTTACGTATCCGACACGTGATCGCTCCGTTCACTTCCGTCACTTCCAAGAACGTTTTCGCGACTCTTGTCTATTTTCCCTACAGGTATATTTTCACAGTTGCGATTCTCAAACATGGAGAACGCTAAAAACTTTTACGGTAATATTATCGTTTTCAGGGTGTTGCGAGTAATCGTTTCTGGTGATGAGTTTCACCACAGAAAAACGAGAAAACATCGTTATATTTTTAAACAGAGCTCGAAGAAACTCATGGGAGGGGTTCGACCTTTGAAGTCTCATCGAGATCAAGAAGTAATGGAACATCTTTGAGGAAGTGGCATGAGTATCTTTGGACAAGTGGTGGGGGTGTTCGAGGTCTCAAGGGAAGAAAAGATGTTTCCACCCCCTTTCGTCGCCGGTTGCCCTGAGGAAACGAGCCAAGCATTTTATCTTCCGATCGTCGAGCCTCTGGTGGCCCTGAGAGTGCAGCGGGTCATCGCGAACAATGTCCCAGGGTGAATAATTTCGCGAGAATAACATGGACGACGGAAAAACACGAGGGCCAGCTGCTGCGAGCGCGTTGACTCCTTTGACTCACGACGCCGGCGACCGGACGCCGAAGGACCTTGAAGAGGGAACAGGAACTCCGCGAGCTCCGCGCCAAGGCGAGCCAGAAGTTTCTTTGTCTCTAACTCTTCTGGCGCGTTAACAGCGCTCTCGTAAACCCATCGCGATTGTTGATAAGCGTCCGATCGGGGACCACTTAACATTCTGCCAGAGTTACTCGCTCTTTTTGAGGCCAAAGTGATTGGAGTGTTGGATGAAAGTAGTTTGAGTACTGGTGGAGATGTTGAGTGTTGAAGTAGCTGAGTATTGGAGCAGGTGAGTATTTGAGTGGTTGAGTATTGGAAATGAAAGTGCACGAAGTTTGGAAAACTTTGCACATCCACTCAGCAAATAATCACACCTCCCGACATAAGTGTATACTTATCCTCTCGTTTTCTCCTTCGACTTATGTTCTTCCGTATTGTGTATAGACTTTTGTTTCGCAACGACTACGATCATTGTCATTACGCGTACGAAGAGAAGTCAGTTTGCGAATACAAAGGACAGTAACTTCTACTTGTAGTCGCTAAAAAAAGCATACTCCGTCCGCTTCACGAATATAAATTCATCTATGTTATCAGTACATAAAAGTAAACACTTGTCCCGTATAATCTTGTTTTCGAGTCACAATTTTAATTATGCAATCGCTCACCGTTCCTTATCAATTATTTACGGAAAATCCTGTGGAAAATATTGGAACTTACTCCCAACAAGATTGATAATTATAATGAGTCACCGCGAGGTGTGAAAAACTGGCTTATGAATAGTCAATAAGATCACACCATGCTACATTAGACAATGGTGACGTTTTATAACCGTTTTTACTGCGCTTTACGTATCACGACCTTTGGTATTTCTTGTTTTATTTGCTTTTATCTTCGCGTATATACTCCGGTACATTTGCTTAATAAAGACACTGAAATAGAATCACCGTGTCCACTCTTGTTTTTAACGAGAACAGTTTAAAAAAAGACACATAGATGGAAAATTGAAAATTAACAGAGACATCCATATCGAGCTACAGTTTGGATTACGGTAATCCTTCCTTCCTTCCTGTCGTAACAATGGCGACGAAAAATAATCAGGAAGAAATGGACCAACAATAAAACGTCTCGAGTCGGGATCGAAGTCGTCTCGAGTCACGCTAATACCGGAAGACCTTTCGGATCTTCCGGTTGGCCACAGAGACGGTGTCGTTGAATCGAGAGAAAGAGACGCTGAAAGCAACGCAGAAAGAACGTAGAAATGCCGCGAGTTCTACGGCCCCCACTGCTGTACCCGCGTAGTATGCCGTGTATTTAAATAGAATTCAAGCCTCAAGGAGAAAACGCAAGGCTGCGGCAAGGACTCGGACTGTTTTATGCCTCGCGCTGGATCACTGTCACTAACAGCCTACCAGAACAGGCTTAAAGGCGGCCGTCTAAACGCTCCTTCTAGACGCGAAAGTAGCTCGTGCATAATTAACTCACCACGCGACCAACCATCGAAATCCAACCCACATTCTCACCGTTTCATGCCTTTCTGGCCCCCTGAATCTAAAGAAGAGGAGGTCTGTTTTTTTAACATACATTATACACGTAGGATAAACATTTCTTAATAAAATATTCATACTGCCATGGAGATCTCGATAAAAGGAGCAGGAAAGTTTTATGAAACTTTTCTCTAAGATGAATAGTCGAGAATTCATTCTTACTCCAAACAGTAATCACTTGCAATTTTAAGGAAGCTTCACAGCCACACGCTCGTGCCCCCTTCTCTGTACAACATTTCTATACTAACTAGAGTAATTCTAGAACTCTTGTTAGTTACGATTGACTTTGTTCCAGCCACAACTTTTCAAACCAGCCGGTATATAAATTATCAGCGGCGATCGACCTATTTTTTCCCCCAGGAAAATGGAAGCACGAGTGGCGTCAGCTCAGATTTCGATCTCGCCCGACTATTAACGTTCCCATCGTCGCTGCGATCGCGATTACCATCGAGATGAATATTTTTATCGTAGCAGAACGGTATCGAACGACGACGGGCATAATTCCAGGCGAATCAATACGACGCGGCCACCGAAGACATAACCGTTCCCCGCTATCGAGCGAGAATGCTCACGTAACCAGACGCTGTGAGCACACCTTAAGGCTGCTTTACAACGAAACGGTGCCACTACCGCATTACTAGCTATCTACGCTATGCCGCAGCTAGTTGAACCGGGTTATTACTTACCAATACTGTTATTACCGCGTCACCGACGCTATACTCCTTTGCCAGGTGGCTAATGATTTACAGTCTTAATGAGCAACAACGGCAACCTCGACCGGGGGACGGCCCCAAAAAATTAACCTATCGCCGCGTATCGCGATTGTTGAAGGCAACAACCGTGCAGTTTATCTTGTTTATAATCATAGAGAAAGAATGTCGAAGGACAACATTATTCTGTGAGAAGGGGTAAATATAATTATACTGCTAAAAAGGAGTAACTTGCCAAGTCAACAATCTCCTAATGCAAATAACTCTTCAATGAACCTCACTGCTAACAAGGAACAACCTCTCAAGTTAATAATCTCCTAATTTAAAAAACTCTTCAACGAACCGTTTCGAAGACCCCAGGTGACGGTACCGTAAGACCAGGCTCAAGCCTAACTCACCCTCCCCCCTAGGTTACTTAGACTCCTCACGAGCGGCAGTTAATCACCCGAGCAAAAATATAGTCGTTAGGCTATGCAGTTACGAACTACAGCCTCGATAAATCCTTCTGTTTACAAGCATTAAGCGCGCTCCTCGAGGGGTGGGATTTCAGGATTAATGGGTTAAGGTGTTCAGCGTATCCGTGGCCCACATCTGGGCCCTCGTTCGCGAATACACGATCACGAACCTAATCCCATCGGGTCTCTGCAACGAAACGAACTGTGCTCGATCTAATTTCCATTCCCAAACGAATGCAGCCGATGAATTATACAGCGATCGCTGATTGATTAAGCGGCGTTGCGTGACCGTCGATACGAGGAATCGTTTCCCTTATTCGCGCTCGATTAGGCAGAAAGCTTTCGCGGAGAAACCGTTTGAGCCCCGACATTTCGAGCTCGATGGGGTGGACTTTTGGCACTTGCGCTTCGAGGAGGAAGGTAACAGTTTCCTGGGGCGTGGAAATGGTTTCCTTTTTCTCTTCTTTTGCTATCAGCGCCAGACAGATCTCTTCCTGGATTTTTGAAGGGGATGAAAGGGGGCCTATTCAAGCTGAAGGGGTTGCCAGAACCTCGAGCAGGTCGATATACTGTTTATTTGTAGAAGAATCAAATTTATATATTAATTTGCGTATTATTTGTTAATTTCTATAATACTTCTGCATTTTGTAAAATTTCTATATACTTTTCGAGGTTCGCCACGCTACATTACAACCCTTCCTGTATGTCTTCTTCAGAAATTGGAGTAATTCAACTAAAAGACCAATTCCTGTAATTCCAATTTCGTATAAATGTTAGAGTACTCTAGCTTGAAACTGAACTGTTAAAGAAATTTTTCAGATTGTTATCGACCTGCGATGCTAAATACCAGGCGCGTTATCTTGACCTTCAATATTTGTAACGACGATTCTGACGTCGCAATCGCCGTCGAATCTTCTGAACTATAATGTTCCGACGTCATGGTTCCAACAATAATTCTGACATCATCTTCGTTTATCTCTCCGAAGGCAACATAATAATTAAATCGTTCTAGTTCCGCGGTGACCATATCGTTTATCGTTGCACTGCATGAGTCGATGCTAATGGAAGATATCCAAACGTGCAGGAAACGTGTCGCATGTGATTTAATTAATTGCGCAGCGATCCATGGATCGATAGAGGCTCGAAGACTGTTCACAATGCAAATTGGGATGCTCTTTTCGTTAGAGAAAAGATAGTAGTAGAGAATGGCGAGCACAAGGCCACTCAGTAAAAAAAGAATCTATTTCTCCATCCCTCGACAGATAAAACCCTAATTATCCGACTGATTTCTACGATTTCTAGGTGTCTGATCCATTAAATGTCAAATTTGTTTGTAATTCAAGTGCTAGACCGCGTGACATTGGCGCTCTCTTAGGGTTCCTACGTCATTCTTGCGAAAAGATCGCGTCGTGGGGGGTATGCCGCAACAATTAGGGTGGCATACGGACCGTATTACCAACATAATCAAATCACATGGACCCTTGCAGCTCCGTCATGCCCGTTGACAAGGCTACAAAAGGGGGTGGCCACCCTCTCGAGCCCCCGAGGATCCTCTGCCGATGCCTATTGGCCTTGTACACTCGGTTGATTCATCTGTTTGCTTTTTATTATCTCACCGACCACCGGAAAGTACCGTGGCCATCCCGTCGAGGGTGGCGTTAATCAATTTATGAGATCAGCAGAGGAGACGACGAACGAGCATAAACGATCATTCGGGGTGCCCCCGAACCGTTTCCTGTCCACCAGCAACGAAACTCCACGGTATCATCCTTGCTTCCGGTGGGATAGTAAAAATATATACAGCTAATTTTTTTTTTCTGTAGATATTATTTGCTTCTTCTTTGAGAATTTTTTATTTGGAATTCTTTTATTCGGAAAGGGTAGATTTTTGTGTCTGGCGTGCAGAAGATGCGGTCCCTGAGTGGATTTAATAATACAATAGAAAGTAGAAGACTACGAAGAAGTCTGAATCCTTCTAACTTCAAATCGTGTTGAAATCGAAACCCTAAATGACTTCTGACTCCTGAGGTGCGTTGGGGTGGAATCGAAGCACCCCCGAGCAATTTCGTGGAAGCAACTCTATTGACTCTGTTAACATGCCTCCTTATTTACGGTAGATTCAACGGGAACTGTACAGGGAGAATGTAAACGACGCATGAATGTTAATAGTAAGATGATATCGAAACGTTGCTTTGTATTCTAAACTTGTTTTAAACTCGACAAGCTATCCTGAGTTGGAATTACTCCCAGTCTATAATACTTTGTTATCATCGTAGTAAGTAATACGATTGGACTTTTCATTTTTATCACAGGGGATTGATAAGTTTCGAAGCAATAGTACAGCTTGCAATCTACTTTCAAGTACTTCAAAATTCCTCACAGTAGTGCAGGTACAACTCTATACATTTATAAAAATTCACCCCTCAATTTATATCACCACCATGCCCAAGAATTTCTTCAGAAACCAAAATGAGAGCCACAAAGGATTAATAATTTACCCTGACTATTCAGAGGCCACTATATAAATCACCACCCCTCCAAAGTAGTTACCTGCTCTGAATTCTTAATAATCAGCTTTCGAGAACGTCTCGAATTATTCAGCGGCTTCAATCACAGTTTCAACCTTTTCCACGAACTACTATCTAATTTAAGGGATGTTCTACGTCCCCGTACCTTCGTTGCAGGGTGTGAAGGGTCGAAGAAGACGACGCGAGCGACGCGCGGTTCACGGCACGACTTCCAACGTGGCCTGCCCCGCGAGAACTGTTTTCTAAGACGCCTCGCTGCCCGGAGGGTTGCTTTCACCCCTCTCGTGTCTCGTGACGTCGCAAACGTGGCGTCCATGTGGTGTCCTAGGCAACCCCGCTTTCCATGTATATCCGTCGACCTCTTCCCTCTTTCATCCCTCGCCCTCGCTCACTTCTGCTACCCTCCCATTCTACTATTCTACTATTACTTTCCTTTTGATTTCCCTCCCACGTCTCTCTGGCCTTCGTTTCTAATTCTTCCGGCTCATCCTCCCTCCCCTAACACGTTTTTCTCGATCCGTTGCTGGATTGTTTTCCGTCTGCACCCTTGTGCCTTCTTATTTCTATCTTTATTACTACTCTTCTATTTTTGTGTTTACTGGCTTTCAGCAGGAGGCCTTCTTTTGTGTTATGGGGGTGGGTACTCTGTCATGGGTGAAAGGTCAATTGTAGGTGTCTCGCTTAGACTTTTCCTTTTGTATTACAATTTTGAAGCTCATGGGTTGCACAGCACAGGTGTCAACTGATGGACAACCTTTTTATTAGTTTAAATAACTATGTGCTGGCTTCTACCTAATATTTCTGCTAATCAGGTAATCCGTACTTTCTCTTAAGAATTGGAGTTCTATCTCTATATATTCTATAGCAAGAGTTCTAGGATAATTACAAACAGATCTCGTATTTTATATATCGTCAATAATAGAATTCTCTGTTAGTTTACTCTTTCTGGTTAAGCTTTCCAGACACGCGATTTCGCGTGGTTACGCGTCTGCGTCACTGCTGCAATTGTTCACATACATACACACAGGCGTACGTGCACGCGCGCGCGGGCGCGAGATAGAGGAATCGATCCGTTCACCTGCCTTCGAACAGGCTCTTCACACCCCTCGCGATTCCAGACCCTTTATCAGGGAGAAGACGCAGTCCTGATCCCTTTGTTTCTTCCTGCCATTCCTTTTGGACATTCCAGAAATTTGTGTCGCAACTCTGACGGTTAGTTCTCGTGATATTAAAATAAATTGGTAGATTGTCAAAAGGTTTTCGAGCACCAGTCATCTTTTATGAACAATGCTCTTGACCAAGAACTTAAAATGTTAAGAGTGTTAAATTCTTACGATACAGTTTTTTTTGAAGGGTTGCATACCACCCTAAACTATTCACTATAAAAACAGAACGTATATTTTTGAATGGCTCAGTAATTGATTCTGATTTGAGATACATCCAGTATATTAAATGGTACTCATAACTCGGGCTTGTTACTTTCACCCTTGCGAGAGAAACGCGAGGTTTATTTAAGGGAGACTTCCAATTTCGTCCTGAATTATTTTAATACGGTGACTCGGCGCGATCGAAGCCGCATCCGCGTTCGGTTAAGGTGCACGTATTCCAGAGAGTGACTTCACCGCTTGCAGGTGTGCATCGTATTTAGATAATATCGATTGGTCTCGCAACGTCATAGGTCGACCTAGAATCGACCCCTCGTGACATACTTTACCAACGGTGGACAGTGCTTTAACACGAAAGCACGGTCGAAATCCGTGATACAGCTTGGTCGTGCGCCAACGAGGATCGAAAACAACCACTATTTAAAAATTTAATTGCAAACACAATTAAAAAATAGCGAACACGGGCGAATTATTTTTTTTTTCTAAATAATGAAGGAAATTCATCTTGTCTCCAAAAGGATGGCATCAACAGCCATTTAAAAAAAAAGGGACACATCGAATAAAAATGTCTCGAAGCCTCGGTGTGAACATTCCCATAATCCTCTATTAGTATATCGTAAACATGCTGCAGCTTTCTCTTATCGTTACCACCGAAACGCCATCCCGAAATCGCTACGGCTGATAAAACTGGTTACATTCGCTAATGCGACACCGCTATAAATTCTTGGACGCGCGGTAATATCTTAAAAACGTAATTGAGACTTATTGGATCAGGGATAACGATATTACCGTGTAATTGTCGAACCTCATGCGATCGAACTTACGTAATTGGCAGGAAGCTGCTTACGTAACGCGTCTTGGGACGATTTTCTGTCGCTGGACGACACGACTCGTCCGGAGAGCATTTGCAAGTTACAACCGCAGCCAATCTAATCTCGATTATGCTAGAATCCTGAACAAAATTATCTCCCTCGAAGATTGCGTATTATGGATAAAAGATGTATAACTTTTGATTTGAAAATTAATATAGTAAGTAATTGTAGAGAAATATTTCCTTATGAAAAACTCTTAATTTCCATATGTAATATATGAAAATGATAATGTCCTATGCCTTAGATTATGTATAAGTGATTCTGCTAGTATCTACATAATACCATCAACTTCCTTTGGGTTAATTCGAGGTATTCACACTTTGCGTGGGATTAACGTGATTCCTTCTTGGAATTTCGCGGCAACAAGGTTCTATCCTGAAAGGGGATGAAAAGATGAGGGCGCAGCGCTCCCAAACAGGTCGATACGGCCTGCGCGCTCATTCTCCACCAACAAGCCTTCTGGGATGGACCCGTGCTGATTCTGCAGCTCGACGAAACATGTCAAGAAGCATAGTCCCCTGTCCAGTCTCGTCGATGACTGTGATCGAGTGTCGCCAAAAAATCGACCGAGTCAGAAACCAAGTGTTGAGAGTGTTAAGTGTTCGTGGTGTTGAATGATTCGAATGTTTTGGTCAGGATTAGTGCAAATATATCGGTGCTCCAATAGTCGAGACTAATGACGATGAAGCAAACAGCCTGACAGAGAATTATTTCATTGCTGGATAGTTTCTCAAACATTACACAAGATGGGGACCAGGTTTGCAGCGTGTGAGTGTTAACAATCAGTTAATTCATTCATTTTTCTAATTTTATGTAATCGATTTTATTTCTCTTCTTTTATGCTCTTCTTAAGATTCTTTGAAGCTAACCAGTCTTCACGACTATTACCAACGACTTCTCCATGGCAGTCAACCTGTCCCTTCAGGCTTCGACATGGCCAACACAGTGAAATTTTTCTCTCAAACATTGCTATGTAAGAACTGAAACTCCGTTTTGGTGAACTGATACTCGAATCGTCATTGATTTATCTGTTATACTCAGCCCTGCTGAAAGAAGTTCGAGAAGCTCCCTTGGAGATGGTCAGATCGCAGAAGTTCGACGTAGAACGAATGGCGCTTTACCCCAATTTGGATTACAAGCAGCTGTACAACGCCTTGACTCAGTTACTGGACGTCGTTCCCTCCATTCACATCGGTTTGCAAGGTATGATCATTCTTGTTTACATTTGCTTCACTCTCTTTTTATCTCGCTTCTCTTATTAGATATTGCACAAAATGCGGATTCTGTTTTCAATATCCATTCTTTGTGTCAACATGAACGGAAAAGTCCTTTTCCATTTTGCAATCTGAACGAAGAGGCACGTGCTTCTCGTGTGCGAGTACGCGTATGCGCGGGCGCGCGATCAGCTGACTAGAATGCAAATGATGCTCACAACAGTAAATTTTAATTGCTCGTATCTGGGTAACGAAGCTTTAGCTTGGAAAATGGTAAGGGACGTTTCGATTCTTTTTGACGCGAACAATCGATCCTGAAAAAAGTCCCACATACTTGTTAACACATCTTGGTTCACTTAAAATAATTGATGCTCGTATTCCACATGCCACGTTTCTTAGACAATTGTTTGTTGCTTGAAGCATTGTTTATTTTGACTCGTTTATCTTGTTCCCTTTTTCAAACGATCCCAAAGTATTTAAACCAATGATTCTTCAGCGTTTGGCCAGGCACTGCTACAATGTCTCGCCTGCCTCCTGCCCTTTCTCGATCACGACCTGATCGACAACGTGCCATACTTAACAGCCAGTGCTATCTCGGTGCTTCCGGTCGAGCTTCACCAGGAGATCGTCAACTATCTCTGCTTCTACATTCTGCCCTTCAGCATGAGTGAGTCTCACTTCCTCGGTCCATAAGAATCCTTAGACATTGAGGGACATATTCACGTCAAAAATCAAAATTTTATACTATTCCCATAAATTTATCCTATGTAATCACTAATAAAGTTTGCCTGAACTTACGATGTCCCCTCAGAACGGACATCCGAGTGCAGAGGGTTAAATGAAAACACCCCTTTTCTTGCAGCGAGGAAAAACGAGGATGGGATGGAGAACGCTGCTAGCCAATCCATAGCCGCTGTGATCATGATGATCTTTCAGTATTCCAACAATCCAGGTACCAATGCGCACTCATAATTGCCACAGAAGAATATCTTAATTCTAAATGAAATATCCAAATGGAAGATATAACTTCTAACTAGCTCATTGACATCTTTTGTTCGAAGTAAACAGATACTGATCCATTTTCTTTTCCAGCTCATCATTGTCAGCTACTGGAATGCCTAATGGCCTTGAAACCAGGCGTGGTGAAGGACATCCTCTGCGTGGTTGCTTACGGCACTGCGCCAGCAAGAGCCTCAGCAGCCAAACTGCTATTCTATTATTGGCCCTCCTTCAACCCGAACCTTTTCGACCGCAGGGCGGTTCTAATGAAGTTTGCGAGTACGTCTCATTCAACTCTAACTCAACTTTCCAGCCTACCCCAAGAACGAGACTTACCAATCAATTCTATCGCAATTTCAGACGACCTCGCGCCCTTTGTCTGCCAAAGAGACTCCTGCCCTAACGCTGGCAACGCCGAGGCGGGAAAAGTCTGCTACGATCATCGAATATCCATCACCTTCGCGGCAGAGTCACCTCCCCCCATTTATCTTTGCATCGAGTGTGCCAATGAGATCCACAGGGAGCATCCGAATCAGATGTTTTACGATATTCTGCACCCCATGCAGCAGGTGTCTATGATATGCGAGAACAAGGTGAGCTATTAGAACCTGAAGTGTAAAGGATTCAACCTAGGATGCGATACTACAATGCCTTACCACTATAAATATAATAACTGAGAAATCCCTTCAGATATCCACGAGCAACTAATCTATTCACCATCCGCCACAGTTTCTTCTATTTTTAAAAAACCTATGCCTACTCTCAGAACTGTAGAGCAACAGACAAATCAGCCATCAGCGTCTGCTTCTCTACCGAGTGCGCCAGCTACAACGGGAACCACCCGATTCGCTACTGCCAGCAGTGCCACAACATCAGACACAACAATCGCCGCGGTGGTGACCACGTGTACCACATGGCGTTGCCCCACGTCTCCCAGCTGGACCCCCAAACTCAGACCTACATGGTCCAGGCGATCGTCAGGTGAGAGACGACCGTTGTCACTGATTCACTGTTGTATCCGCTGAAAGATCGTGTACCGCTTACCGTTCGAGCGAAATGGGAACGGAGAATGGAAACTGGTTGGATAAGAGATACCCGGTTGTTCTGATTTGCACGAGTTTGGCGAGATAATCCTACAGACGGAGGGAAGAGAGGAGTGTGATGGAGTTGGTGCGGAGGAATCAATGGAAATCGTTGGTTGGGTCAAGGGAAGTACTCCAACTCTTCTTCTCAACAACAACTCTTGGGTTGTTGATTTGGAAATATGGGGTGGAGCTGCAACTTGGAATTTTTGTGGCAAGTTGTTTTGGCCTGGGGGTGACTCTTCTACCTATTTTTGGGGGTTGGTAGCTTAAGAGTACGCGACGGAATATTAAATTCGGATTCTTCTAGCAAGTTGTTTTGTTCAGTGAAACTCTTCCACCTCTTATAGGTTTTATAGCTTGGCAATGTTTTCTCTTAGAGCTAGATCGGTATTTTCTCTCTTCCCTCTGTTTCGTCGCCAAGTACTTTTTGCGAGAGGATTGTTTTTTGAAACGACGCACGTTTGATGCAGTATTGGTTCTACTCGTGTTTACCAACCAGATCGCGACCTTCGAAACTCTAAATCAGAAATCTCATCGTCGATCAAAAATGTCGACTTGAAGCTAGAACTATCGAAGCCTTTAATGGACGAAGTACGAAGCGTTGAATTCGTCGCGTCCTAGCGATGGGTTGCTAATCACTAACCATGATATGTTTAACCTACGATTATGTTCGAAAGAAACACGATGGCGCGTACTAACGAATGATCGCAGGATCATTGTTGCTTTGCGTGTTTATTCGTGCTGGTCCATCCTGCTTGGTAAGACATTACGCTGTAGCCACGTTTACTGGAATGTTAGACACTTGGAACTATGTTTACATGATTAAGTCAGCGTGATCCTCTTCCACTAAGTGTGGTTACCAAATGCTCGGTATTTTGTCTTTTGTATACTCACAAAAACGGGCGGGATGTCGCGTGCAGGATCTGAAAACTAGAAGCATCCAACAGCTGCCCAATCTTCAAGTTTTACTACTTTATTGTTACGACTCATTGTTATACATGTCCTGTTACGACTAGTGTTTCCTACACGCGAATCTCGACCGATTGTTGGCGCTAGAACCGCCATCTGGGAGATCTGAGACACCTGAATCTTTAGATCAATTTTAAGATTTACATATTGACCCTTGACACTTGTAGCACTCGTGAATTGGCCCGTTTAAAAATTCTCCGTAGTAAAATCCTGCACTAGAGTTCAAGAAACCTCTAAAATGTTAGCAGAAGAGGACCTGGGATAGTCCAAACCTTCTATCAATGACAAATCTATATCTACAAACAGAAGACATTGAGCCAAAGTTTACCTAAACGACTAGCCCTATGATGAAAGAGATTCATAATTCAGCAGTCTCGTGAGACGTATTTGCATCACCAGTAAACTGGTCAGTAGACGGCGCGGAGAGTGGAACAATCGGTTCAAAGAAGTCTCGGCTCTCGAAGATGGCCGTTCTAGCGCGGACAAGTTTTTCTCTGACTGTCCAAGTGGCCGCGTAAGACACGCGACGTTGAAGCATTCGCCCACAGTAGAGCATAGGAAAAGTGCACCTTAAAAGTTGCATTGCGCCTTACCGAGGACACCGTGCACGTCCTGGATACTACACACGAGCTCCTGGTACCGTTCCACAAATAAAAACAGACCTTCTGGTACAGGCTTGAATAGATACCCCATTACCCGAGACACACTGGTATGCAGCATGCACATGAACACGATTTTAACGGGACACGTTCGTACCTATTTTTGTTGTCTACAGTCGTCCTCGATAGATAATTGGCTAACAGTGACCAACGTTTCGCGTTTTTCTTTTGTCCATTCTATATCTCAAGCTGGCGAACGTTGAATTCCAAAGTACGATTTTCTTTTCTTTGTTTAATCAAAGTAGAAATTCAATTTTTCCAATTTGTTCACATATCACAGTTTAGCCACACTTTTGCAAGATGGTTCCTGATCTGCATTCGTGTAGTTTCGATATTGCAACAGGCATGAGCCCCCCGCGTAGCTAGAACACGAGATCCCCGATGAATTGTACTTACTGTTATCCGAGAATACCAATTGGCTGTTGGCCTATCGTTAACTTTCAAAGATCTCATCTCCATCGTTGTAAATTTATACGAATCCTGGGGGATCGCGATCTGAGGCCACGTCTGCTGGATGTTGTGGTCGAACTATGTAGATCCATTTATATATATATTTTTTTATTATCATTTCGAGACACATGCTTGAATCAACGATCGACATTGTCGCAGTTTGGAAGTAATTTGTCGTGAATTTTTTCACGATCAAGAGGTTCTGTTAACTTTCATCATTGTTTAATGTGAATCGTGAAACTTTGCGAATAACGAACTCGATCGTGAAGGAACTCAGACCACCATTGAACGTGGAAGCTGCGACTCTTCGACGTTCGATGTTCTTTTATATTTCGAGTCGCCTGAAATTGTTAGCAAAAGCTCGGAATGATTAATAGAATTGCAAATTGTTGCTATGCGTCGCAAGGGAGCTTCCTATCTATCCTTATTGTCACGAAACTTCGTTTATCCTCTCGTTTCTTCGTATACAAAAGATATGAATAGCTCAAGGGGCGGAGCGTCGAGTCAAGAGGCGGAGCAATGGGATAGATGGTGGGGGGATAGCTGTTGAATGACCTTCAGGGAACAATATCTTCCACCCAAACGTAACTCGTATCCCTTCCATCTTCATTTCCTCGACATTCTTTCTTTTCCCTCAAAATATACCACGTACAACTCAACTGAAACGTAAACCTGTACAACGTCTAACAATTTCAAGCGAAATACCCGCAGAGAGTGTCGATCCGAACGAAAATCAGAGTCCATCAGCTTTTCCAAAAACCAGTCCACCGAAAATTGCACATCACTGAGCCGACCACAGCCAGACGCAACCGCAGATCGCGTGATGCACCAACCGCATAAGCGTTCCTCTTTACTTGCAGCCTGCTTAAGGAAGCTGAACCGCTAAGTATGGATAGTAATCGAGACATCTCGGAAATAAGTACTAATAAGGGCAGCACAGGATTCCCAGGGGGCGGAGCGAGCAGCGGAGGCGGTGTCAGCGGCGGGGGTGGCGGCAGCGGTGGCGGTGGGGGCCAGTGCGATCCGTCGACCTTGGAGGAGAGGCAGCTTCTCGGCAGATACGGTGTCTGGCTGCTGGTGGGGCTTTGCACCCCGAACCAGGACATCTCGGTCGAAATTCTCGGGCGTTTATTGTCAATGCTATTTCATTGGTTTCATGTTACTGCCTACTCTTTCGATGGTACTAAAAAAAGCCTTATGCACCTTATCTTTTCTGTTGGTAATTTAACACTTCGCATATATACACTTATGACGTAGACGTAGAAGACGTAGGTAGTGATGGGCAGCCGATACTCTGCATTTTTCTTGGACACCTTCGAGCATAATGGCGTTGCTAATTAATGAGACCAAAATTTTTGAGGTATTAACAAGTTTTAGGACGCTTTCACTGAACAATCTTGGGTCATATAAAGCGCACAAATTTTTATTGAAGACAAGCAGCGATTCGACCTTGTGCTCGAGGTGATTCGAAGCCTCTCGAGCCCATCACTAGACGTAGGTAGTCTCTGGCCGCGATCGTAGGCACATTCGAGTGGACCAACAACTTTTACGCCACCCTGCGGACACATTCGTTGATTGTTTAACTTCTTTTGTCACTTTGCCTTGCCTTGTTGAAACGTTTTACATACTTTCACGCAATTTTATGATCGATTTCATCCTATTCGATGAAGATGCATATTATTAATGAGGATAAGAGAACCAAGGCAAAGCGGCGAGCTCGATAGAAACAAGAAACGAATCTCTGTACGACTCGTGGGTAAACATTCATGTATACGTGTTCGTGCTTTCGTGTCGTCAATGTTTCTCCAAGCTTAACTATGACCCCTTTGCTGTTCGACGCGTTTCGACTGAATAGCTTCTGTGTTTGCCCAACCTTTCGTCTCTGAAAGTTCTGTGACCCTGTACATTGTACCAGTAAATGAGTGTATTCGATGTTTCCCATCTCGTGGCACGCTGTACCCAACTCTTTTCGCAGAGGCGTCAGCTCTGGAGATACTGAACTTCCCTTTGATCTCTCATTCTTCTATAATCATAATTTCTGCTCTCTTCTTTATAACTTTTAATTATAGTTTCATAGTATCTAGAAATTATCTTCTTTTATGGGTAGAGTTTACATCTGTAATGACTATTTGAATATTTTATATGGTGTCGAGTAATTAGTACAATTTCCTAAGTATATCGTTAGAGATTTTGCGAG
The DNA here is from genome assembly GCF_026283585.1 of Hylaeus volcanicus. Classification (NCBI taxonomy): domain Eukaryota; kingdom Metazoa; phylum Arthropoda; class Insecta; order Hymenoptera; family Colletidae; genus Hylaeus; species Hylaeus volcanicus. Next base: position 15,568,732 of record NC_071982.1, read on the forward strand.
ATTTCGAGTAAACGTAGACTCTCGTAGCGATTCGACGTTAGAACGGTAACACTTTGTTGGTAGTCTGCTAAGTTGGCGCCTGTGCGGTCTCGCGTACACATTTTGGAGAAAACTGTTGCCTCTGCGTGTGCATGCCACACAGACACGAGTTACAGCTGGGAACGACATGCTCCTTCATTCACGGGAATCTCGAGAAGGGACAAGAGTGCGTCTGCGTCGCGGCTGATCGAGTCTCTAGTCATCGATGCATAGAATCTGGGAACGAAATTCTGAACTTTCGTTGATCTTCCATAATCCGACATTAAATTGAATCATACTTAAATTTCTTGACGAAGAGAACGGGGAGAATCCGTCAAGTTTCTATGCACCGAAGTAGTGATCCCATACTGGGAATAGAAAAATTAATAATCCTCGAAACTGTAACTTTTTAATCAAAATAATGCTCGAATCACTTTGGACGCGTTTCACTTTCGTCGAATCGAGTCTTAACGAACCTTCTCGCATGCCACAAACGTGACACAGCTAACACAGATTTAATCAGCTTCTCTATATAACGTTCCTCTGTCTTTGATGTGTCCCGAAGTTCGCTTTTGTACTGTGTTTTGGAATACCTCGAGTTCAACGCGTAAAATTTGAATCGCGTTCACGCTCCATAAATCGATTCACGGTTTCCCTCGATGAAAATTTATGAGGAAACGAGGTCTGATTGGTTGGGAACTCGACAGGGCAAGCGGAGAGCGCGCTGGAGAAACTGAAGACCGAGTATGTCTGCGGCTGGCTGTCGGAAGTGATGAAGACTCATTACGACGTCTTCATTTCTTGTCTTCTGCCGCATCCTGCGGACTATGTTCGCGTTGGAGGACACTGGTATGTACAATAGTTGGAATTTAATTGCACTTTCTATTTAAGAATTTCAAGGTACATAGACTGCTGATGTAGATTCCGAGGGTGGTTTTCGAATAATAAAACAAGGAACGTTAATATTACTACACGTGTCGCTCTAGTGAGTCGAATGCGTGGGTAGGAGTTACAGTAACGGTGGCAACTGATTGTCATTAAGGGAGACGCTGGCTTCGAGAACCTCTCATTTGAAAGATGGCCTAAATCGACTATTGTGCCTGGTGCCTTACGAAGTGATCACACCCGATGTATGGGACTACGTGATGCCTCATTGGATGGAAGCCATGGTGAACGACGTTCCTGAGCACGAGCTCCACGAACTAAAGATGATTTTATGGTAGGAATACTTCCATTTAATCGCAGTAAATCGAAACAGTCTCTCGAGTCGATTTCCGAACATTGTTGCTTCCTTCTTCTATTTTAAATCAATTCTTCCGACCATTAAAACGTAGAATTTCGCCAAAATAAATATTAATCTCTCGGTACAAGTGACAATCGATTCCAGCAAAATCCTGGACAGAGACATGAGCCCCCTGGGATTCGACGCGAAGAAGATGTACAACTTCGTGGCGAAGCGGTTCGTCAACACCTGCGCGAAGGTGCAGGAGCAGGCACTGAACTGGTTGCAAACGCTGACCATGCTGGAGATCAGCATTCCTCTCTGTCAACTGTTCTCGATGTTCAGCGACGGCGTGGCCGTCATGGGGGCCATGAACACCGCGGAGTCCGAGCAAAAGCCCAGCAAAGGCTCGAGGAAAGAGGACGAGGACGGAAACGCCATATGTACGCAGATAAACTCGTTAATTAAGCTCAGGAGTACTGAGAATCGGGCCATTTTTTAGATTTCGAAGAACGTGTGTGTATAGTTGTAGAAAACGAATCGGGGAAGTCAACGCCATTGTCTGATGACTTGGTCCCAACACCTAGACACATGGAGTTCATGACGAACGCTGAGCTGAACCTGTCCTGTTGCATCCTCATGATGGACATACTTCTGAAGCAGGTAAAATGGCGTTTTCTAGACCTAAGCCAGAGATATTCTCATTGTCGAAGAGTGACATAGAGTCGCGTGGAATTGTTGAAGATGGAGCTTCAGAACATAGACAAGCACACGGGAATCAACACGTGGGTGTGCAGGGACGCGTGCCACCTGATGAAGTCCATCGTAGCTTCGAACTGGAACAGCTGCCACGTGTGCAACGCGGACAGCTACGGTGCCGAGTGCACTTACTGCGAATCCAGAGTGATCTGGCATCAACTGTGCCTGCAGTTGGTCACATACATGGCACCGGAAAATCCAGCTTATCCGCCTGACGTGAGTTCGTTGGGCCACTGGTCCTGAAATAACCGTGATCGCGGCTCGTTCGAACAAGTAGATCACTGAATCAGCGTTCGACGCTCACGCGATGTTTCTGGTACTTTCGGTACCGTGACATCCCGAAGCTAAATGAGGACGGCTCCAAATCTAGAGACACGTTTTTTTCTCGTGAATCACACCAAAGTCCCCCTCTTCGGAGTAAGAGTCACCTGTAGTCACTGCTTTTGGGGTCACTAAATTGCGTTGCATTTTCAGAAAATCGTGGACGAAACCGCAGAGGACCACGGTCGCAAGAGTCCAGAGACATCTAGAAAAGGTGACTCGAAATCGGACGTGGTGATCAGCATGCCGCTTGCGGAAATGCACTCGGTCGGCGGCGTGCTCGCCCACATGCCTCAGGTATGTCTTTACGAACGTTGTCGTTGATCGAATATGTTTACGCGATATGTTACACCGCCTAAAAAAAAAAAAGAAAACAAAAGAAACACTCGTCTGTCTCCCTATCTCTGTGCGAAACACTTCTCTGCAACAACAAACTGCAGCATGCTCTTCGTCTAAACTGTGTGTGCCTATCTCTGTCTCTCTTCTTCCACTGCGAAATGGCGTTGTGTGACCACTGACACGGTAGGCTAATCTATGTGGCCGGAGGTAGCTATTTTGATCGTTTATATCAGTTCTTCGAACAGATCATGACAGCCACTGTAGAGACAGTTTCGGAGCAGCTGGACCTCGCTGCCATCATGCCCACGGAGAAGGTCATGTCCGCGGTCGCTAAAACTGTCACCCTGTCGGAGACTGACGTTGGTAAGAATAGAACTCTTCGTTTAACGCTTCTCTAGAGTCCCAAGTTAAAAAATAGTAACTGAGAAATTTCAGGACTTCGACATGCAAGCGTCTAAGTGGCTTCCCTATCATGTTCCAGTATTAAGTCTATTAAACTTAGTATCCTTACTTCGTTAGTACGCTTTCAAAAACCAAGTGTTCTCGATTCTAATTTGCTCGTGGCATTTCTGTCAGTTGTCAGTCCACCATTAGTACAAAACAAAACGAGTTTATCGATAGAACCCCTGTGACTTAATCGTCTGACAGCACATGGGCTTATTCTACTCCGATTAATTAATCGCTACCGATGAATAAAAGAGCGCCCATCAATCAACGTGAGACCGTGCGTTCGGTGTCTGACCACGCAGAGACTCGTTCTACTTCGGGGCATTAGAGATCAGCCTCTAACGAATTTAGCGTCGCGTGTAACTCGTTACGGGATCTCCTGTTTCAGCAACCGCGACTGTGAGCGTGGCGAAACCGCGACTCATCGGAGAGAACGATCAGCCAGTGAATTTGAGCCCCGAAAACGAAACGGACGATTTCTGGCACACCTCCGTGGGAAACTTCAGGTTCAACATCGAGGACCTCCCCGAGCAACTCCAATACATACACAAACTTCTGAAGGTGAGGTACATGGTAGGGTAAAAGTGTTCGGGAAGCAGTATGAATAAAATGAAGAAACGAACGAAAATCCTCTTGGGACGATTTGGTTTATCCTTTTATTTTTCATTCAGGAACTAATGACGATCGAGAAGCCTGACATCCTCTACTATATGCTCCAATGCTTGAACGTGATGTGCCTCTATGGCGACGCCTTCAATATAGCGGTGAAAGATGATTACAAAGGATTCTTCATATGGTGGCAAGAGAATCTCATAAAGAAGTAATAGCTCGAATATTTCAGTTTGGAAAATTACGTATGCAGGGTTTGTCTGTACTAGGAATCTCTCTTTGCAGTTTATGGGAGCTTCTGAATGCGGAACACTCGCATATAGCGCAAGTCACAGTGCCATTATTGCTCCACTGCATAACGTTGCCATCGGGAACTGATACTTTCTGGTGCATGATCAAGGAGGAGTTCCATAATTTGGACTGGCGCGTTCGATTCGTCGCAGGTATAAAGGTCTAAAGAAGATATCGAATGAATTGGCCACTTTGGGGCACTGTGAGTGCCACATTGTATTCGTAGGGGATCGTACCAGACGGTTGAAGGATGAGACACAGTTTCTTTGTTTCCTTGTACTATTGCTAAATTTCACACATTGATAACAGAGTGGGGAAAGTCTTGAAAGTCCTATACGAGACAGAGTGGTGACCTCGAGTGGCCAATTAATTCCAGCCCAAGTCAACTGTATCGCACAATGTTATTCTTGCATTTATCAATACTCAACAGTCGAAAGGGTGACGCTGATTGCAAGATTCATGGATTCCACTCCCCTGCGAAACGTCATAAATTTGCAGGCTGCACTGGCCAACGCCTTCTGCTACCTGATCGCCAGCATGGACGACAGCAACGTGTACGTAGCTCAGAGAGCCACCTTGTACCTTGGTACCATCCACGACACAGCCATAAGGGTAAGATCTGCAGAAGTCTTCGAATTTCGAAAGAAACTGATCGATATACCCCATCGTGCAACATTCCTTTAGTCACTGATCCTCTGCTTGGAGACCCAATTCGACACGGTGATAGTGGATCGGCCCATGGTTTTGCAATCGTTGTACCAGCTTCACAACAGCCTCAGCGATCGACACATCCTCACCTGGGAGTTCTTTTTGAACCGCTTCGACGCCCTCTTCCTCGAGGCTCAGATCAATTTGGAGAGGTCTGGAGATATACCCTACATTCGTGGTCAGTTATCACGTCCAATAGAATCCTAACTTAAATTCATAGGTACTTTTGGAGTTCTAATGGTCCAACACTTCCGCAGACCTTCGCAACACGGACATGAACAGCGAAATCTTCATGAAGAAGCTCCACAGAGCGCAGGAAGCCCTGTCTCAGTCGGATGGCAGTGGAACCAACTCGATAAAGACCCTAAGTGCCAGTTTTGGCACCAAGTGGCCGTACAAGCGCACCATGTCTGCTCCTGCGTCGATGATCCCGCGTCAGGATACCAAGCCAGGTAGAAGAAACATGGCAGCTACGGAACGCGTAACGTAATCGTCAGTTTAAAGGAAAACCGAACACTAATTTTAACTGGAGAACTAATTCCAACTAGATCTCAAACAGGCACTGTCCCTGCAAATCTAGAAATAACATCAGGCTAGACCCAGGTCCTCAGGACTCTGTTAGTATCGATTTAACCCTTGAAGGAGTCAGGTGATTCGTTCTCTCGAGGAACTACTTATTTCTGGACTCGTCGATTTATTAATTTCCAATTCCTAAAGATGCTTGAACTGTGGCGTCAGACGATGCATCCTGTTCCTTGAAGGGTCCATTATAGTCTTTCTCACCTAGCCCCCAGTAGCCATAGTCAACGAACGCTAGTTCGTCGTTCGAGACCATCTCACAGCCTGACCTCACACGTGTTTATGACTTGTTTCACTTCCTGCACCGTGCAGAAAAGGAAAAGGTGTACAGCCGGCAATACTCGGCGCCTATCCTGAAGCGCAAGAGCTCCAGATTCGGACTGGGTCAGTTGCTGGGGTCCACCCCACCTAATAACAGTATACCAGGTAGAGTAGTGTGTCTGCCGTAGCCTTAGACGTAGCATTACAATATGTGTTACGCGTAAATGTCTCCCTTTCCCGCCCTCTCTGTATACACGTGGTCCATGTTTTTTGAGGATGTCGAAGGATAGACGTGTGTTCGGTGTGGAACATGTGGTGGTAAGTCTGATCGTTGATCAGCCTTTCGAGACAGTTTTCGCTTTGGCCATTTTGTATCTGTCGGTTGACTTGATTATCGTGCCGAAGAGAAATATTGGGACTTGGTTATCGCGTGATTTCTTGCGCTGCGAGTGTTTGCGGATGATCGAGTAAATTTTGTTTGAGGACGAAGTAAAATCACGTTGCTGAAACGTGTTCCTCCCTTTTTGAACGTTAATGCATGAGTTTTGGTGGCAGACAGTAGATTTCTTCATTGTTTGAGCCATTAGTTGATAAGTTTCCTGGCATGATTTATTGTTGTAATCAACGACAGAGTGGCTGTTCAAGGCTGCTGAATGAATAACCGTATTCACTTCTTGGACTAAGAATGAAAGAGTAGCCTTGAGTAGGCTCTTAATTTTCATCCAACTATGACGCACGCAGTAATTCAAACTCGACTGTCATTATTGTCGAGAATCATGAATAATCATGATTAATATATGCTTTGCTTGTGCATGACACTCAGCATTGAACGATAAGTTACATCAAACGAAATACGAATGGCAGTTTAAAAAACTCTACTTTTACTATGACTAATTACTTATCTTTTTATCATATGGTAATGACGTTGAGGTTTCTTTCAAATTTTTCCAATAATATTTTGTAGAATTTCGTATTTGATCCAGTCCCTACGAGGCAAGTACACGCTTTAATGCTGCTGACTATTGCAGACGGCCACGTTCATTCACTCAATGAACGTATGGTGGATGAGACCAACGCACTGCCATGCACCCACAAAATCGTTGATTTCGAAGAGGCTGACAAAGAGACGATGCATTTGTTGGTGTTTCTTCTGATACAGTTTCTTTCTAGGCAGGATCAGGTAGGTTGATAATCCTTAATCAACTGAAAAAACCAACTGTACCAATAATAAATGTGGAATAGGCATTCCCAACGGATGAGAAGCCACTGTCGAAGACTCAAGGGATCGTGTTACGCCACCTGTACCTTCTGTTAGGGTACAATCAAACTGAACGTACCTTCCACACTTCTCCTCAACGCCTAAGGTACAAATTTGTATCACCTATTGACCCAAAGACTTACAATTTCAAACTGAAATCATGTTGACGTTTCAGAGTGTCACCAGTCTTCAATGTCTTTATCGCGAACCTTCCTCAGCTCCTGGACCAGAATCACGTGATGGGATGGGTGATGACGCCTCCAGTTCTGGCCATCTTGCAGCACTGTCCTTGTCCTCCACAGGGCGTGCCCTCCTCGGATCACCAAGCACCAACCTACAGCCTCTGGTACCTGGAGCCCCAGAACAGGCGCTCCTGGTTGATGTCTCTTCTCGTGATACTTTACAAAGTGAGCTAGATGCCCTTCAAAACGATCCTTGTTGTCTTCGGTATACACGAGCACAGAATTCTGTCCAGTGCCAGTACGGTCAGCAGCCATGGTGCAATCAGCTTCAAGTGTTGATCAAAATCGTGTTGAACACTCTTGACATGCAGCATCATCAGTGCAAGAGGATCCCAGCCATGGTGGTGATGGGTGGTCCACCTTCTAGGTCACGTGGTAAGGTCACTTTATCAACCTGACACTTCACTTGTAATAATTGATACTACATATTTTAGAGACCTCTATCGTCACTAACTGATGTCTTCAAAAAATTGTTTCTCAACTTCAGACGTATCTCAACCATCCCTCGGTGTGGACCACGACCTAGTGGTCAGTACTATGGGGGATATGAACACAGAGAGCCCCCCAATGAGGGCTCCCATGGTTTCGGTACATCAACGTAGCCCAGGGGCAACTCATAGTCAGATGGAGACCCACTGGGAAGAGGGCACACCCTCGTGTCGCTACACCAACAAGCATTCCAGGTCATTTTATTTATACCTGTATCCCATCCCACTGCATCTTAGATAACACCCTGTGGATTCTCCTGGAGGAGGTAGAGCATTAGGCTACTTTAGTTTGGAATGTTTTTTCATCGACACGTTTGTGGATTTTGCACTATCATGAACTTCTCATCGAGCCATACTCTCAAATCTCATTGAAACTATAGCGGGAAACAAACGAACATAACTGAAATATTATACCAAAACAGCCCCAAAAATGACTCTATTCTAGACTAGAGAACAGAGAAAATTATTATCCAACAGAACATAGAAAAACAGTCCCAGTTAACACTCGCAGAAGTTCTGAAACATTTGCAACACCCTAGGTCCAAAGAATGTCGATAGTTTGATAGCCCAAAGTAGTAGAAGATAAATGAAAATAGTGAAATAACGAACTAGCAGACCTATGTACATTTAGATATCGCATTTCCTGAATAGTACCAAGACTAGAGCACCTCAGAGTGTCTTAACGATAGGCCCCCAGGACCCAGAGAGTACATCACACGTGCCTGTGCTTACATTAGTAGCTGCTTGTTATAATTTCCGCTATTATGAATGCTCTGCAAAGCTACTCGATCAATGCGGATGATACGGAGTCCGAGCTGGCCGCAATACCCGAGAGCCCAAAATCTGACAGCACGTTACATGGCAGCAGTGGTGGCTCGTTGGGGGAACTGGAGGAGAGCCCAGCTGCGGTCACCAGAAGCGTTTCCCTCCACGGACCTAGACCCTCGACCACGATCGACGTCGTGACCAAAAGCGAGTGGAACAGTCAGAACGCTAAGAAAATGGACGCGGTTACCAGGCCTACGTGGTTCCTGGGCAGTGAAGACGATTCTCACCAGGTATCTCATCTCAACTTTACAGCCGCGTGCTCTATCGCTACAACCTGACGTTCGTTTATATAATTACAAAGCAAAGTGCAAAAGCTGGCCCCCAGAAGAAGTGGAGCGTGCACGAGGGAGTAAAGATGATGGTGACGAGCTCGTTTCTGGGCGGACAACCAGATTTCCAGAAATACGGCCCTCTGGCGAAGGCCCTCTCCGAAATAGTTCCAGGAGCAGAGAAGGGGATTTTAGAAAAAGCTATAACGGAGAAGCCAATCGCTGAAAAGACAGCTCAGGAGAAGAACGTTATTGTTCAAGTAGCTTTCAACGGGGATGCTGCATCGTCCAAACCATTTGCGTTGTCAGACGCCTTTGCTATAGCTACTGGGATATCTCAGGCTCAAAGGTGAAATCTCACGAATGAAATTACGTGCTCGAGGTGTTCTCGAAGGCCCGTGATACTCAATTGGAGCTGTTGCAGATACGAGTCACCGAAAGAGAAGGTGCCAACTGCAGCATCTAGTAATTCAGACTCGCCCAATTCAAAGCAGCTGGGTAGGCAGAGGAGGATAGAACATCCTGTGACGGTAGCGTCGCCGGTGTCGCCAGGTCAAATAGTCACGGTGACCAGCAGCGACCAGTCCAGCTCCCCAGCAGTCAGTTCCATCTCGTCCCAAGTGACGAGCACGGAGAATGGTCAGCATCCTGGATGGGACGACGGTCCTCATCCCTTGTCGACGCCCACTGTTGAGCGTCTGCTTCCTATTGGCACTACGGCTCGACCATCAGGTAAACACTTCAGGATGGAGGTTGTAGAAACAGTAGGAAGCTTGAAGGCTTGATGAACTTGTTGAGAATCGTGACTTTGGTATGAAGTATTCAGTTCACTTATTCACTACTTTGTGATAAACAATGTAAATACATTGATTTCGCAGGTCCACGACCTACTCAGCGCATCCTGCGCTGCGAAGACACCTATGGGTCCCCAGAGTCACCTCTATCGAAGATGGACGTCTTGACAGTCAGTGAGTAGCGCTCATAGTTGATCCAATAAAAGAATCTTAATCTACCGAATGTCGCGTTTTCCAGGTTCCTCGTTCGACCAAGACAGCGAGACCTGCATGTCCAGTGACATCACCAATCCCAGAAGCATTTCTCAGTTGGAGTTCCCCATGCCTGAACGACTGCTACCAGTTGGGCCTCACAGGGACTTCACTGGGCTGGTGGAACACGTTCGCCAGGCGCTTGGTGTCCAGGAAATCGAAGGTGCTCGTTAATTCGCCAACGAAATTATGAATCTCCATTAGTAACTAATGTCTCATTTAACATTCCAGATTCCAATAAGTTCAGCAATGGGAACGGCAATGAAGTCAAGGTTGATGGATCAGCTCCAGTGAAGCAGGACAGTACGACGTCCGAGAACTTGGTACTTGAGTGGCTTCCAATATGATTTTCTAGCTCGGTAGAGACCAAGTTAATCAAGTCTGTTCTCTGTTGATATTTCAGTCAGCATCTCTGGTCCCAACATCCAACGATGTCCACTCGAGCAGGTCAGCAAGTCCAAGAAGACTGATCAAGCAGGTAGCCTTGGAGTCCCCACCTTCAACAATGGAGCCTATAGATTACCCCTGTCGAATCTTCGATCACGACCGCAGGGCCAAGATGAAGGATCACGTACGCATTCAGCGCGACAGGCCTCGAAAAAACGCCATCAACGCGCAGGACCCACCAATCGCGAGGCGCACTGAATCTTGGTACAAAATTTAAAACATCAGTCTTTTTAAAGATTCAGGAAGAGTGTCTGCTACTATTTCCATCGACTTCCAGGTCTGGACCACAATTGCAGCCTACTTTTGACACAGCCTCCCAACAGGCCTACCACGCTGATTTCAACCTGAAGCAGAGCTTGTTTCGCATTGGAGACGATTGTATTTATGAGAGGTAGATAGTTGCACATTCCGATCGTAAAGCTGGAGATTTGTTTTCAACATTCGTTGTAGGTGTTCGGAGTGTGGAACGATAAAAGAAGAGTACTCGGATGAAGAACTGGGTCTTTGCATCATCAACTTGGGTACGTTCGTTCATCGCGAGCCTTCCTTGGCGGCGCCTCTTCTGCCAGAGATCCTCAGGGTCGTCACAAAGTCAGTTGAACCTTGTATTATGTAGAAGGTTTTTCAGGATCGAGTTTCAGAATGGTTTAATTTTGTAATGTCTCTACAGAGTGGCTCTAAACGCGATGTACCCCTGGCAAAGCGAGACCAACATGCACCTCCCAGGTGGAGCGATCAGCGTGGCCCACCAGTTCCTCCGTTGCGTTCTTCATCAATTAGCGCCCAACGGAGTATTCATGCAGATGTTCCAAACACATTTAAATGGTACGTTCTACGAACCTCATTCCTCCTAAACATTATGTAACATCACTGATCTTGTTATTCTTTCAGAATCCACGAGGATGCAATTCTTCAAGAGCGTCGCTCAGGCTCTAGTCGACTTCAACGAACTGAATCCAATTGCACCTTTGCAACTGGTACTCGAGGTAATTTAACACATCTAAGAAACTTTATAAACCTGCTACTGTAGATATATTAATATGCTTTCTTTAATATTAGACTCTTTATAGTTAGTTCCACAGAGTTAGGTCTGGTCTCAACAATTCCAAATGATCTCGAAATCTGAACAGATGAAATTGGTTCGTTGCAGGCCCTAAACGCAAAGAAATCTCTGCCAACGGAACGTCTGCCAATCATCCTATACAACATAGCGTGCTACCTAGACTGCCTGCCACTGGAGGCAGGTCTAGGTCCAGGAGCAACAACCTGGAACGGTCTGCTGGCGCAATTCGACGGCCTCTTTCGACGACTCGTGCTGATGCTGTCCTCCATCGAGAACGCCACACCGTTGTTAAGAATTATGATTTCTTTATTGAAGGTTCCAGGGATCCAGCAAGCGAAGGTGAGTCGTTTATCCACCTAGCCAGTGTAATAACAATAATGATCAGGTGTTTTCGATGACGAAGGGCCAGCATCGTTCGCCAGAGATTTACGACGCGGTTCTCCGACTAGTTTGAAGTTTATGGCCGCGGTTCGCTTCGTTACGAAAGGCTTCTTTTATTTCTTGATCTAAGATCGACTATAAAACTGGACTAAGTAAGAAGGACATGCCTGCAGGGAATGCTGGATCCATTCGCCAAGGTGTTGAGCTACGCCATCCAAAATTCCACGATGCGATACAGCTACCTGACAGACCTGTGCTACCTCTGCCACAGGGGATTCACTCGTGACAGAGACAAACACTTTTTCGGCAGGACCATCGTGTTCGAACTGATCCAAGCCATCAAGTTCAAGACCACCATTCCAGACTCCAACTTCCTCTTGCTCCTGCACTTCGTGCTCCAGGTAAATGATTCGTGCGTTACACGCGCGATACAGGTCAGGACGATACTTTGACTCTTTGAATGTTGAATATCTAGGACATTGGAGGATCGCTGCCCAACACGGTCGCCTTGGAGAACATTCACACGGACATGTCGCCCATTTACAACACGAACGCCTCCGAGTCCCTGAAGAACCAGCTGGCGGACGTCCTGGACTTCTTGGCTGACTTTCAGACTCTCAGCAAAGTGAAGGTAGAGATGACGACGCTCTATGCTTCTTAATCAGAGTTGAGGCAAATTAATGTGTGTTCCTTCCACGTTTATACGTCGATTATACAATCTTCTTCAATTATTTAGAGCTACAGCAAGGGTATGCAAGCAGGATTGAACGAGGATACCTTGGGTGGCATACTAAAGTGTGGCCTTGCTCAATACGTTGCCCTGGAAATCACCAGGGGCAACAACAGGGAGAACAGAGCAGTGGGTCGTTATCTTCCATGGCTCAACAGCACTCCTTCCATGATACCGCAAGGGTAAGTACTCTTCCAACTAATCGAACAAGTGTTCAATCATAGTATAGCGACTGGTACTTCTATTCAGAGCTCGAGAGTATGCTGACTGCATAGGCCACATCAGACTACTGTCCTGGCTTTTGTTGGGCTCCCTCACGCACACGGCGATGTACGCTGGCAACAACAACACGCAGAGCCACGTGTCGTCGATCCCAACGGCGCAACCGATACCTCAGGAAGCCTCCTGCCACATCGCAGACCACATACAAGTGATATTTTCTGGATTTCCTGAGCAATCCAAGGCGTCAGTCCTGCACATGTCCTCCTTGTTTCACGCGTTCATACTCTGCCAGGTGGACTTGCATTTCTACAATAGTTGGGAGACAATTTTCGCTCTATGACTGTCTTTTTATGCAAAGAGAGTATCCTGTCTGTTTAGTTGTGGACGATGTATCTGGAGGAACTGTCTCATAACAATCCATCCAACAGCGAGGGACATAATATCACGATGAATATTCTGCTGGAATTCTGGGGCAAGATAACACCTTGCATACTGCAACTGGTTGGGCACTCCAGAGTTGTAAGGATTCCAGAGTTTCAAGTATTTCGCTATGCGGAAGAATATTCTTGTTTTTAATGGAAAACTTGGGCTTCTAGCTGGCTGACACGGTGAACTTGCACTTCTTGAGCCTTCTGGAAGCTCTCCTCGAGTGTGGGTCCATTCTATTGAGCAAACTGCTCCCACTTTGGAGTCCCATCTTGTATTCGCATCACATCCAGGTTCGATGACTCGTTGGATCACTTTTTTTCTTCGTGAAAAATATTTAGGTTCAACTTGAATTAAACATCGTTCGAACAATTCTTGATATTTATTTATGATAATGGAGCTCTGCGTTGTTTTAATGAGGTATTTTTCTGTGCTCAGCTACAAGGACATCTGCAGGTGCGACTACAAAACTGCAGGGACTTCCCACCTAACAAAATGGCGGAGCATTTCGCCTCGTCCAGGCGTGAATCGAATGCAACACTTTTGCGATGGCTGCACCGACTGCAGTTCAAAATGGGCCAAATAGAAATGCAGTCTTCCACTGCCACGCAGTTTTATTCGATTTAAAATTCCAAGTATTGATCGAAAACTAGTTTAATTGATAAGTGAATGTTTTGTAAAAGATATCCGCGAGGATGTTGAACGTTGCATTGTTTAAGAAATATGTTGAATTAAGTAAAATCGTGATTTATTCATTGTTACGAAATATATTTATTATATTGAATACCAAGGTTTCTTTCGTGTTTCTTTCGTGCTGCCAAAATGGCGCGTATAGGGAATACGTAAAATTTCTAACAAGTATACTGTGTATATGTCACAGTACTTATCGCTAAATTTGTTATGTTTAAGATAAGGAACGATAACAAAATTTGCATTAAATGGTATGCAATCAATTTTCTTAAAATCAGCGACTCCTTCTACATAATGCGTCCAGTGAATTTTGTTAATACTGATGTATCTAGGGAATTTTGTTCACCTCTAGTGTCACTTGATTGTATTCGATGCTTCTATTTAATTCCAGAATAACATAAACAGAGCACAGAAATATAAGATAAATGACAATGACCTTATTAGAATGTAGTATCAATGATTAACTCCATGCAATTGAAGAAAATTTATTAAATCTAGTTGGAAAACATTTAAAAAAATACCCGAATTTTATGGAATTCCATTAAAACCGACTTCAATTGCATTTGTAATCCTACTATGGTCTCTTTGGGCATATTTAATAATTAATCTAGCTCGTATAAAGATTTTCTACGATTATTTTCAAGTTTATTTTAGTTTTAATTTTTATTAAACCCTCAGTGGGAAGACTGTGTGCCATAAATTTGTAACTAGATTTAATGACGTGAGAAACGAGGTTAGAAATGCTTTCGATTTGTTAATCCGGAAAAATAATACATTTTTCATGCTCGGCAGAGTGGAATGTACAACATAGTTCGTGTACGTACATATATTTGAATTAAAAGTAAAAGTACCATGGGGTGTGAAATATTTCGGTTTCTTCGTAACGATACAATATCTATTTTCGTCGAACAATTGTCATAACAATAAATTGTTGTGACTGCCTCACTCTATTGTTTTAAAGTGTGTTAATTGTTACACTGTTATTTTACCATTGCTACATTACTCTACTTCGTTAAATTAATTAGTATAAAGTTCGTGTGCCAGTGACAAAAGTTTACAAAACAAGTTGACCCTGATAAACAGTTCTATGTCATTTTATATTAATTTTTAGTCAAGTGTATAATTAAGATGCCGTTTAAATTTCACCTGAAGAAAAGTCGTCAATATAACGTGGTTTCCAAGAATCAATATGTGATTTGTGTGGAGCTATTGGATACCACTACCATAGAATGTACACTAAGCATCGACAGTCTTGGTCAAGAATGCTTGGACAATGTTACACAACGTTTAGGATTGGGACAGCCAGAATTCTTTGGCCTGCGTTATATTTCTAGACATGATTCTCCACCAGCAAGATGGGTAGATGTAGACAAACCATTAAAGAAACAGCTCGAAAAAGAGGCAAAAAATTTTAGTCTCTATTTGAGAGTTATGTACTATGTAACAGATGTGCAACTACTTCAAGATGAAATGACAAGGTACTGCTGAACTACAGTTTGAATTCTTCTCGAGTTATTATTTTTAATTAATCCTTAAATACTCTATGTTTAGATATCATTATTACCTTCAATTGAAAAGTGATGTACTGGAAGGAAGATTTCATAGTAATTCTAGACAAGCTACCCTCTTAGCTAGCTATTCTATGCAAGCAGAGTTTGGTAATTATGATGCTGAAAGACACTCTATGGAATGCTTACAACAGTGTACATTATTTCCTAAGGTAATTAGGGAAAAAATATATAAAAGAAAAAAGAACAACCTAAGATTGTTTAATTCAGTTTTTATTTTATTTTTGTCATTAGGACGTTATCCAGGCAGATCCTGGAGGTTTAGATTCTCTTTTGCATACTGCTGTATGCCAATACAAGAATCTGATTGGTGTTACCCAAGCTGCATCAGAGGAATTGTATATTTCTATTGTTATGCAGTTAGAGGGTTATGGAAATGAAACATTCTCTACTAAGGTAAATTATTAATATCTATGTCCATAACATAACTAACAATTTTCGTTTATCTATTTACAGGACAACGGTAATAACGAAGTAATACTTGGCATTTCCATCAATGGGATTATGATTGTTTATCCAAGCACACAAACAACGCAATTCTGCAGGTAGTTACTTCGTATAATATTTTAGAATATTGTTTAGAAATTAAATGCAAAACTATCTATATTCTAGATGGAAAGACATAAGTAACGTAATTAATCACAAGAAGACATTTAGAATAGAATGTCAAGCTGAGAATGAA
This sequence comes from Hylaeus volcanicus, assembly GCF_026283585.1. Lineage (NCBI taxonomy): Eukaryota > Metazoa > Arthropoda > Insecta > Hymenoptera > Colletidae > Hylaeus > Hylaeus volcanicus. The sequence continues at coordinate 15,584,626 of NC_071982.1, forward strand.
GATGCAAAACAGTTTATATTTAACGAATCGCGCAATGCGAAGTATGTTTGGCGCTTGTGTATAGCACAACACACGTTTTACATGCAACATCAAGAATTTCGTCCATTGGAACGATCGGCTAACGGATATTTCGTAAGTAGAATTTGGTTCACGGGAAGGTGAAGTTTGAGGAACAGTGGAATAAAACGTTTATATTTTAGGATAGCGACACAAACGATTCAGGAGATCATGCAGTATCTGTAAACCTAGATAACAGGAACACGGAGGGACACACGCGATGGACAAGTTACAATGATCTTTCGACATCACCCTATCCCCCTGTAGTGTCCGTGTCGTCCACGGACATAAATAACTTACGTGCCTTACTTCCGTCATATAGACCCGCACCTGATTACGAAACTGCCGTCCAAATGAAATACAACAACGGAGGGAACCCTCCACAACCTTACTATGCTAATCAATCGACGATCGTTGGCGCAGATCTTTCGTGCCTTCTCAGTAACGTTGTTAATCGAAGTAGATATTAAATTTTCTAATGTATTATAAATACTAACAAACAAGGTTGTATCGAGCAAAAAAGGAAAGTCGTATCGAGTATTATAAGTGCTTTGAAGATGCAGTATTCTCCAACAATCATTCACACACACTTTTTCAAAAAGTACTAGGAAATTCTGTGGAGATTAATAACAAAGACTGACACGCACAACTCTACACACTGTTCATTCTCCATTCTATGCAATCAATGTATAAACGTACCACTTCTGAAGGGTAATGTTTCAGTATGTTGTGAAGAACATATCTTAATTATTCATTAATATTGTGAACAATGTCATAATTTATGTTATATTCACGTAGTACTGTATTGTAAATACATGTTAATCCTATTTTTTTAATCAGTATGTTTAAGAAACTACAATGTATTTATTGTTGTAACAAGAATAAAAATTTCGTATATCTGTTCAGTGAATAATTCAAGCCACCAAAACATATATAAATTCTATGAAAATCGTTAAATATGGCAAATACATGGATAACATGATAAAACATTAACATAAAATATATCGTACTTCATCGAAACCATACAGCAAATGTAATAACAATTATTGTATTAGCAATAAATATTCTTTTATGTCATGATGTCAATGAATTAAATATTTTAATGGATTAACAAGATTCATATACTTACAACAATAAACCACTTTCACACCATCTCTCCAAATTCTTCACACAACAGTCTCATTAACTTCATATTTCTCAGCATTGCTAATAGCTTCCAATAAAGACACCGGATCAGGCTTGCTCGCTGTAGCAAAGCTATCTAAGCCAGCATCGAATAAAGCTTGCCTAGTCACAGGTCCTATAGCAACTGCTTTTATCATACTCATATCATACGATTTTTTTTTCAATAAAGCTACTATATGTTCCACGGTAGAAGGACTAAAGAAAACAAATATTCTAGGCAAATTATCTATAAATTTCAACAAATCTTGTTCTAAGGTTTCACTAGGTAAAGTTCTGTAAACGACTATTTTGCTAACTTGTATGTCATTTTCATTAAGAGTTTTTTCTATTGTTTCTCTACCAATTTCGCTGCAAGGATATAGCAGAGGCTTTGACCCTTTCGTGACAGAAGCAATTATTTGTTCGGCTAGCTCTTTGGCATTACCAGCCTCTTTACCGAAGCAGTGCTCAGAACTTAAGTGACTTTTGGCAAAAGATTCGGTTGCTGGCCCTACACAATATACTGGTAATTTGCTCCAGGGCGGTAGAATGCTGTCGTCCTCTTTGGATGCAAGAACAATCGCCTCCGCTGCACGTCGACTTGTCAGGATGAGTCCTATTAACATAATATTAATACACGGTGGATGAAGGAGGTATTCGTGAAAGTACAATTAAGAAAACTGGAGCGAAAACGGACGTTAGAAATGTTAGTACCATGATAGGAGTGCGGCGAAAGGAGACATGTTCGCAGATCCGGTGAATTCACAAACTCGAAACGTAAAGTGGATAAATAGTTGCACGCGTAACCGGCAGTTTTCAATGTTTTTACGTACGCCTCTTGCGAATCATTCTTTTCCGACAACCCGCGACATAATACCACTCTTTCGTAACGCGGTGCCATATTCGCAAATTTAATCGTCATGATGCGCGTTAAAAGTTCTATATCGCCGCGCGTTCAAATACCGATAGTAGCGTATAATTAACTTTAGATTGCAAGCAAAACGCGTGTACAGAACGAAAGCATCTACAGATTAAATTTCGAAACACTTAATCCACGTATTAACGATACTATTCGTTTATAAATTGAAAAGAAAACGACGAACGAAAAACGCGCCAAACCGACAATTCGTACCGTGGACTACAGGAATGTTCACAAAATGGCGGACTGCGAGAAAGAGAGTGGGTAAAGAGCATGCGCGTAGGAGCAGTGTACAGTCGTAATAAGAAATTCCTTTGGCGTCGTATTGTTGCATTGTAATCTGGCAAATGGCATTTCGACACTTGCTTTACTTTATTTGTAAGAGGGATGGTACAACAAGAACGAAATTTCCCGCCAATTTGATCTTTTTCTCGATTGTCTTAGGTAGAGTTTAGTGTCTAAAAAGTAGTCTTAAAGGGCATATAATTATAATTCAGCTATAAAATCATTCCTAGACGTCTACATTATGCAATTGAGCTTATATATGTAATTATGTCGGTAATTTACATGGTAGTGACACGCCATCTAGCAACAAAACGCCCAAGTTTGTCGTAAAATAGTTCTTCCTTTCTATCGCTAGAACGAATTTATCGAAATTGCATAGCTGTATAGCTGAGAATTTATTTACAGGTTTATAGAAACTTCGAATACACGAAATATAATTGAAGTATGATATAATACTAATAACCTTTGGGCCCTCTAAATCTTCGTCTTCCATCAATCTGAAACATTGAAGCACCAATGTTTACATTCATGTTCATACACCTACATTTAATAATACTTACAAGTGAATGTTTGCATTCAAAAAACGTTTGTTTCAGTAGGTAGCAATTCTCTGGTACAGTTCCATCTTTTTTTAAAAGACATTCTCTGGGTGTACGTTTATGCTGAAATAAAATATTTATGTGACGAAGTACATTGTATCAAAGAATCTCATTCAAAGCTGTATCTGTATACATATACCGATAAAACACTGTATATCTTATTCACTTTAGATTTATAAACATCATGGCATCATGAGTAAACGTTAAAATAGGTACGAAAGTGTAACGCAATTACTCACAATTTTGCAACAATCACTTTCTAACAAACACATTTTCAAGTCCGCTCGAAGTGCAGCACATCTCGATTTATCTTTCAATTTTTCGCCTGGTTCCGAATAACGCATCATTTTGAAGAGTAATTAATATGTAAACTTTTTTCGCAACTTTCTTACTATCGATGCTGCCGATGCAGTATTGTATTTCAGTGGTTTCACAGAAGGAAACCTAACCCTTCTTTATCAATCGTATCTGATGCAAGGTCCAATACATATGGATAGTGAAAGGAAGTGGCGTTACGTTCAAAATCGACACAGTGTACAGAGAATATTTTCATCTTGAAATGTAATTTATAATTTAAATGTAGTTTGCTGATGGCGAATGGAGAGAGACAATAAAGGAAATTCGCGAACAACGAAATAGTGCTAGGTAATTGACAGCTGTGGTTATCCTTAGCAATGACGTTTGATAGGTCACGTATTTAGTGTCACTCACAAGATTATTTATACAAAACTTTGTATTGCTTTATTATTGAATATTTCTTCATAGTTGTTACATCATGATATTCTGCAAAGTGTATTAAAATTTCTTCCAGACAAATGGTTTATCAACGAGGAAATCAGAGGGACGGTTCCCCGCATTATGTCTTTTTATATTCCGACGATGAGAACAGTGGAAATGAAGATAACATTCCTCTACAGTCATGTACTAAGGTTAAATCATTACCACGTAAGGTGGAAGTGATAAATGTTCAATTGAATTCAGAGGATACCCTGCAAGCTTTAGCATTGCGGTATAGATGCACGATATCAGAGTTGAAAAGGATTAATAAGATTCATAAAGAGAACGAAATATATGCTAGGCGTATTATAAAAGTTCCCATCCAACCATTCTCTATACTGACTGAGACTTTAGAACAAACTCAGAGCGGACCAGCAGATCGAAGTGAAGTAAGTATACCATCACTCGATGAAGAGGCAATAAATACAACCACCAAGGATCCATTACTAGGTTCTGCAAAGAATTCAGTTGTAAACGAATTACCAACAGCAGAGATTAATACAATTATATTAAATTCAGTGTGTGAGCCTTTATCATCGTATAATAGTAACAATTCATTAGATATTGCTAGCTCAGAATGTGACCAATTACTTGCTTCAACAGAAACCACTTCGAATACCTTTCATTTAATAGATACGTTTAAATGCTCTGGAGATGATTGTGGGTTATCCTGGACACAGCTTCTTGGATTTTCATTATTATTAGGTTTTGCAGGCCCTATTATATACATACTTTACATAACCGAATTTTCATCCAAGAGTCACTCAGTTACTAATCACTAGTAATGCTTTAACTAAAAAATACGTTATTGTTACTATGATACATATGTTGCTAGATTCACAAGGTTTGCAATAATAGTGTAACATTATACATGACCCAGGATATTTTTAGTCAAAATTAAACTATACAACTTATTTCTAGACTTTGAAATTCAAAGTTGTGTTATTTTTGAGTACAAGTGCAATATGTATTCAATGCTTAGAAGATATTCTTAATTTAAATATTTTTTTAAATACATTTTGCTCATCCTTGTAGGAGAGTACATTGTCTCGAATAAGTGAGATTACCTTTAAATACGAATTCATTGAAAAAACTAAAAATACTATATTCTTAAATTAGAAGTATATAAATAAGGTTCAGTTTTTATCAAAATGAAACTAATGTTAAATAGTATGATATATAAGTTAAAGTGCCTTTGTGATTATCTGTTTCACACAGTAGTATTAGTTAGAAAAGACGCGAATGTTTATGCTATTGCATGTGTGAATATATTCTATTAAACAGGGATTGCCAAAGATATGCCCATTGGCAGTTGAGCTATCTGTGAGAATTTCGTACAGGAGCTTTAAAGGATGTATATATTCCTTTTTAAATCTTGAGAATAAGATTTCATAAACACTTTTTCTACTATCAACAGCACTAAGCATAAACATATTAATACTATATACTATTTGTGATGTAATCGTACATTTTATATCTTTAATATTGTTATTACTTTGACTAAGTATAAAAGTGTAAATTTGACAATAAGCAATTTATCGAGCGCCTTTTGAAGTTCTGTAAATTATTCTTTTGATAGTAACTTTCTTGTTGAAATCTATAAAAATATATTTTTTAACATTAAGCTGTTCTATACCCTCTACTACCTATTTATTATTCATATAATAATACGAGTGTGAAGGGGTTATAAACATTTAAGTCAAAGGATTTTGAGTACAAATATTTTTTATTTATTTATTTTTAAATTTCATAAGTTACAAATGAAGATGGTAATTCATATTTCTTATAACTTCTGTCAACCTGATGTTTCATGCCTTTCTTTTCCAATTTACAAAACCAAATTCTCCTGTAATAAATAAAATGCAAATATAGGAATAGGTTCTTACGCTATAGACATGCATAAATGATTCACAAATTATGTTCAGAATACGATATGTCGTTCATTTTAATAAATTCAGAAGACCGTCGTAGGTTTCATCATTCATAATTACAAGTGTATATTTAAAATTTGGAAAAACTCACCATAGGTTAAGTTTTTATAAACTTAGAACTTTTTAAAGCTCTTTTTTGATCCTGTACCTTTGGAGACCTTCAAAACATTAAATCTCACTGTTTTACTGAGTGGTCTACATTCTCCTATAGTGACTACATCACCGATCTCCACATCCCTGTAATCACCAGTAACAATAATAAATATAAAGACGTACCTCTGTTTAATGCAAATACATAGGATTTAAATTTTTGTTCAGTAGACGTAAAAACTACTTCAATTTGTTCTTCAGAAGACCGTCGTCTAATCTCATCATATAGTTTAAGTGTTTGGTGTAGTAAAGCATAAAATAATTGTAATGCTAACCTGAAGCAAGGACTTAGATGGACACTCATGTTACGATGACGTTTCTCAAAGCGATTATACTTTCTGATGTAATGTAGATAATCCCTACGTATGACGATGGTCCGCTGCATTTTCATTTTTTGCACAACACCAGTGAGAATACGGCCTCTGATGGAAATATTACCAGTAAAGGGACATTTCTTGTCAATGTAAGTTCCTTCGAGAGCCTGAAAGATGACATTAAAGTGCAAGTTAAATATTTTTTCAGAACGATGAATACGTTAGATTGATTACTTTTGAATGAATAGAACACTTACTTCGCGAGGTGTTTTGAATCCAAGACCGACATTGCGGCTGTATCTCATAGGCTTCCTCCTCTTGGGACCCAGACCTTTCTTACGGTTAAGAAAGATCGTGGGTTGTTTTTGAAACGCACGCTCGGTCTGTAAAAACGAGAAAATTAATTAGCGTACTATTTATTTTACTATACAACGATGAAACACGCCGTCCCATCAGTACAAACAAGTATCGACTATGCGAATGGCATAACCACGTGCAACGTTTACGATACGAGTTACAACCTTTTCATAATATTCTGAAGTAAAGGATTCTTTCTTTCCATTATCGTTTGTTACGCGAGAAATAACCACGTTGATAGCGATATTTGGCAAATGATGAAGTTAAACATAACAAATTGTACATATTGGCAGTATCAGCGTTGAACACGTACCTGATCAGCCATCTTGCCGTACTGAAAGAGCGATCAAAACCGGAAAGATGGCCACGCCACTCTATGTATTCGAATCTTGAGGATAGCCAATATGAAAAAACGAAATATCATTCGGGCGGTGTCTATAAAATAAATGAAATAATTTTGTAGGTGTTGGTATTATTTAAGGGAAGACGAACGCATAGACTAGATGATACTTTGACTACCGTGGTCGAAGAGATCACACGAGAATCATAATACAATAATAAATTATTAAGGAAGTAAACGTTGATCTAATATTATTATTCATTTCTTTCATACATGCAGTTTCTTGTTGAGGCAACCTAGGTCATATATATCAACAATGTTGTTAGAAATACGAGGTTTAATAATATTTATTTTGTATCGCGGAAGTACGAATTTCGACGAGAAGTAGGATGTCTCCCCACCATCGTTCAATTTGACCAATGTGCAGTCTGTGTCAGTTTTACGAAAATTGGTGCCATAGGACGTGACAAGAATTTCGTGATTAACGAGGTGAGATTTTTCAACTTATTAATACCTAAATTGGTCGTATTATTCTCGTTAACTATTCTCGTTTACTCCCAATCTGTACCTCCATCTAGTAATAGTTCATTTTTGCTGTAAATTCCATTAACATCGTAAAGAGTAGCATATCGGTTTCTTCTTACGTTCTCCACTCTGTGACAATGAACGCTATTCTTCTATAAATTGAATTACTTTCGTTTGCGTGTTACTTCGAGTTACATAGCAGAGAGGACGACAATTTTTCTCTAGCGTTCTATATAGATGTCATCCAGAAATTGTATTAAGTTATTCGTCTTCAAAGTATCTGAAAAGTACAGTCACATTGACAAAAAAGGACGTTTCCTTCGACTCCATTGTTAACCAGTTAGATTTCATTCGTTTCTCTTTCAGAAATTAATTGTATTAATCTAGGGTTGATTATAAATCAAAGGCCAAATGTTCATTCTTTAAATATATTTTCCTGTGAGTCTCAATTAACATTGAATTTTTTCATCTGAATGCATTGTCAATTTTTATCTCGTTTTTTCTCTGTTTAGGAACAGTTACATTAAGAAAGAAAAGATTGTGATCATGGAGACGACATGGATCAGCCATTTCAGTCAAATCGAGTTTCCAGAACAATCAAGAATTCAACCATCTTACCATCATCATCATACTTAGTTTTAATTTCAACTACTAGTGGCGTTGCAATCTCACGCCACTCGTTACCGACAATGATAAATGAGCCAACGATGGTAAGTCAACGTTTAGAATTTAAACCCTTTTTCGTGGACTTACCCACAACCTCATTTGAATTTTTCACCGTGAGATGGCAGCATCGTTAAGTCTCAGAAAATAAACAAAACAAACTCGACTTCTGTCGAGGTCTTAACTAAAACGTAACGTAAACGTGAAAATACAATTTTATTAGCGATTTCACTCCACGAATACGTAATTATTAGCTTCGAATAATCGTGCTCCTTTAATCGTACGTTATCTTTCACGTCGAACGATACCGAGATCCCATGAATTAATTACCGAGCGAATTATTATTGTGCTAACTGCGGGAACGAGTCAGAGTCGGAGATGCCCGCAGACATTTTCTACGGCGATCCAACTACTTCCAGGATCTATAAAGTCTTCGGATATTTGGTTATAAATTACGCCCGTATGTATACCGGTCGATAACTGTTCCTAACGAGGATCTTCCTCAGATGTAATCGGCACGCGTTAAAATTCCGTGTAACTACATTCGACGTATTTTCTCGTTAGAAGCACGTCGAATCTTATTACGCTGTGTGGGTCGCGATGATCGCGCACAGCGTTATCGAAGATCGCGGATATATCGCTCAGGGACGAGTTACGTTAAGGGTGCAAGGGGTGCACGACTCTAGCCACCTTTACAATCAGACAATATTTTTTTACAAAATCAAAGTATTAGACTTCTGTGTTTATAACGAAACTTGCATTTTTATATAATTGTTTAAAGATCGTTTTCAGTACTTTAATTTTTAAATTACATTGTTAAATAATGATTTCATTTAATTAATTAGATTTTTAAACGATTACCATTATTCTTAGATCTAAATCATTATTTTTAATTGATTATTTAAAAACGTAATTTAAGTATTTAAATACTGCAAATGAATTTTATTTCGAATTATATTCGAATAATCTCTTGTTTATTCTTCATTTCCGACGAATTGGAGGTTTCGAATGATTCTTGAGTACTGGATGTTCCAGTTTGGTAGGTTGGCTACGATAGTTTGAGCCCGTAACGAGGAACTCGTAAGATACCCATCGACTTCTACGGAACTGAACAACGAGATTGAGACTGCAATGGAAAATTTGTTTCATTGCGGTTTCCCGTTCACCGCTGCTCGTGGAAGTGACTAAGGTGTAACCGACGAACGAAAGCGTGACAATATGCAGAGAACTTAAGTAAAGACTGCATTTCCAATCGATTCCCACAATGGTAAACGACGCGACGTCTAACGCGATAATGGGTATACGAGCCCGCAATTCCGATTTCCGGGTGTTTTTTTCCTGGTAGCGTTAATAAGGTGCTAGAGACCATGGTCGTACAAATTGCTTCGTATACATGATGTTCGATTTGTCGTGGGCATTGCATGCTTCTGAAAATTAGATGATATTTTAGCGAGTTTCTAGCTACCAATTCTGTCGCACAATAATTTCCATTGATTACATACTATCGACACAGAAGCGTATACCTATGGCCTATTTATACTCTCTCACTTAACAATTAGTTACGTTTATTTGCACACGGTAATAACATTATCCGTAGACAATGCATGGATTATTCCGTGCACGAGCTTCCCTCGTATCGCTTTCTTCTCCACGCACGTGCGCTGAAACACATTCTCCTAAGCGTTTTCATCACTCCTGTCTCCATCGAATGCAAATCCCAGTCGCCAGTCCTCCCAACAAAGCGTCGTTACCTCCCATTTTTAACTTCCATCGAGAGCCTAGTCTCTTCTATTTCTTGCTACCTTTTTTCGCTATCAGAGGAAGCAAAAGCGTTTGGAGCGGGTAGTGGTACCTTGAGTGATCACTGGAGGGATGCGTCGAGAGCTCTAGCTCTACGTTAAGAGATATATTAACGAATAAACGTGAAATATTGCATTTGTAACACAAGGAGGTTCAAGACAGTCGAGAGCTCGTAAAGAATGAACATGGAATATTGTATATGGAATTTGTATTTTGAGAGGACTATTGGTAGGTCAAGAGAATGTTTGGATGTTATATAAGGCTTTCGAACGTCCTAATGTTTGAACAATAAGGTCTTCTATGGTTCCAAATGAATGTGAACATCAAATTGAATCCAAATCGGCAATGAACGCACTAAATCGACGTCATCGACAACAGTGATTCACCCCCGAGCGATAAGTGATATTATGGCACAGCAATTAACGATCCACTGTATCGCGCAACTTGAATCCGTCATTGGCATCGCTTCTCGATTCACGCGAACAGGAAGAACGGTGTCCCGTTGGTGGCACGGTCGCGCAATTAGCCGCAATTGAAATTTCATCTTTCATTGAGCGCCAAATTACTTTCACCGTGCGAGCGTGAAATTATGTTTACTGTATCTGTCGGTCGGGTATTATTATATTCCAACCGGAGCGTGGCCAATCATAATTAGATTTCTTGCAACGTCGACAACTTGCCGGAGCCCTACCTGATCGTCTCACATATTACTTTTCGCATCTAAGGCGTCGCTACTTGTCGTCGCGCCCTCCATTTTATTATCGTCGAGTTCAGAATGGTGTAATTGCGAATCATTTGCCAATTGGCGAACGAGCTTGTCATCGTTACGGGGAAATTAATTGAATCGTTTGGAAATTAATCCGCAGGTTTTTCTTCCTTCTTTTCTGGAGGACGATCGTCAGGCTGGAAGCGTCTAATTAGCTGCTGGGGCATTTAAGGGATCATTCTGGTTAAGATGCTCAAGAAAAGCCTGTTCTTGTACATTTTTTTAAGAATTTATTGTTATAGATATCGATATGAAACGTGTTGGGCTTAATAAGTATACTCTCAAAGTACATAAAACAATTCTTTTATTTATCCATTAATTTGTCTGGAAAGTCCGTGCCGATTTTTGGTAGATGGTACACGTCTGTTTATATTGGAATGGTTAAAAACAATTAACATGGGTGCAGCCCTTAAAAGGTAGAAAGGTCGTGGAACAAAATGGTATTTACATAATTCAATAAATATATATCAAAATTCAAACGTGCCTTTGAATTTTTCTTAAAAATTAGCACGAACTTTCTGGACAACCCAATATTTGAATAACGGGGTAGGTCAAACTTGAGAGTCCTTGGTTTGCCTTCGGAATAGCGCCGAGTAAAGCAGATATTGCTGTGATCGCGTTGCAAAGTTCTCGAGAGTTCTCCACCAGTTTGTTTACGGATGTTTAGCAAACATTGCGCAACGTGTCGTAATGCAGTTCTCCGGAGCGTTACAGCATCTCTAAATACGATGTTGGATGTTGCCCAAACTTCGTGAAAGACGAACGTCCCTTCGGGGCACTGGCATGCAAATCGTGGCTGACGCGAGCAGAAAGTCTCGTCAAATATTTCGGATGATACATCGACGTTGACCCGGGAGTCAAGGCGTTCCGTAGACGATTTCTTGGGAAGGTGACGATATAGCATCGTGGTTTGCAGATATTAACCTTGGTCGAGGCTTTGATTGATTGGATTTTGAAGAAATAAGGCTGTCGACGCGTTAAATTGTGACTGAGGTGTCTAGGAGTGATGATATCCTCACAGGTGGAATACCTAAGTTAGGTTTAGGGCTATTACTTCATACAGGGCTTAGATATAATATATTATTAACTATCGTTTTCACGGATTACCAATTCTCATTCTCTCGTTCATTGTATTATCAACTCCAGTTCATACAGAGTTTGACACATGGCTCCAGATCTAATACCTTTGACTCGATCTTAATACCTCAAACGTATACAGAGAGTAGCTTTAACCCTCATAAAGAGAATCTAAGACCCAGATAATCTAACCACACCAGGTATCAATCCACTCAAGTGTACAGATTGTTGCACGCTATCTACGATCCAAATCCTCCCCAACAATGTGCGCAACTTTCAAAGAGGTTAGCCATCCAAGCACTTCCAATTGCCAACTGGTAATCAATTCCCTTCTATTTCGTATTTTTCCTCGTTCAACGACCAGCAATCGTCCGTAATCTACAAGTAGTCCCATAAAACCCATTTAGCATGGATCGTTTTGAACTTAAAGACACTGATTAGATCTCCGCGCAGGGTCGTTTTTCTCGTTCAGGAAGGGAGCAATTGCGTGCTTTCCGTCGAACCGGCGCGAAATTCTCGCTCGGAGTCGGCATCACGTAAGCGAACTTAATTAAATAAGTCCGCGGACTTGGTCTCGTCGATTGCGTTCGCGCAACAAACTATCGCGCGAAAGCCGCCGCGCCGCTTCGAATGATATCGAATGCCGCTGCCTAGTGGAAGTAAACGCCTCCAACTTTAACGATCCGTATTTCATCCGTTTCTAATATCTACGTTAGCGTGGATCGTTTCACGTTTAATGGAGAGGGTGGATGATCAGTCTTTTCGATAATTAGCAGTTTGGCCACGGACAGGTGTCATTGGCCTTCATGGGCCCAGAATTGGAGGTTTTGATAGGACGTTTGATAGAAAATAGGATCGATTTAAGTAGCATTGCTTTGCATAGTTGTTACCGTAAACTTAGAGTAGTGTGCAGAATAGTCGTATACTATATGAATTCGAACCTTCGATTCGAATTCCAGGCAGTTTCCTTACCCAAGATGTCGAACACGTCCTTAGGAAATTTTCCCCACGAAAATAGGGTACAGTGACAATAACTTTACTTACACTGTACGTGCAACTGAAACGCTATGTGGTTGAAATATTTTGCGTTTACTGTGATCGGTATATGTAGCGCAGCCGCGGATCGCGAAATTCAGCGTCGAAGGAAGATTTACGGGGCGCAGTGTGTAATCTCGCGTTAACGAAGTAAGTAGAACAAATAGGTAATAAAAGGGCGGCGTTTCGATTTCGCCGTAGGTCAGAAAACAGAAGTCGACGGTAGCCACGACATCGATCTGGAATCCGTGCGCGTGCGCGTCGATTAAAGCCCGATTCACACCATTCCCTGTGTTACTCAACGATCTTTGCATTGGCGATCATTCCGATTCTGGGGTCAGTTGGTCCAAGTTTCGATCTCTTTCTTTTAAATCGCAATATTTCAAGTATCACTTTACTACGTATCAAGAAACAAAACGAGATAAAGTATTCGCGGGAAAGGCATCGATCAGTCATCCCCTAGTGGCAAATCCAGGAAGTCCCGCGTATTATTACCGTCGCCAGTGCCTACATATGTCGATACCTGTTTGATAGCCGATTGACACGTCCCTGCATTAATGAGCACGCAATTAGATCGATCCTATCACCGCTCTCCTCGTGTTCATAGCAACAACGACACGCGAATCGCTCAACGTCTCGGGTGCTTTCGGTTAGGTAGTCGAAGGCGAAAGCGTCTCGATTCGATTGCCAGCAGCGCGCGTAACGAGGCAGGGATAAAACGGAAAGTAAAACCGCTCTATGCAGAGTAGCGACATTATATAAATCGAGCGGAAGGTGTCGGGAAAGCCTCTGGTAACGTATCAGAATCGTATCACGGCGCGCCTGGTCCATGACGAGATAAGGATAAGAGAAAAAAAAAAAAAAAAAAAGGATGATCGGTCGATGTCGACAAGCCTGTGGTGCTTTCATCTTGTCTGATCGACGCGCAACATCCGCGGCCGTGAACGACCGGTAAAAATCCGCGTTTCTCATTCAATTATCTTCTTCACGCTCCTCGCTGCTCCGTTATTCATTCAGTCATTTTGCTCGGCTATTCAGCGATCGATCTTCTTGCGCTGGATGTGTTCGCGGCGCTGTATCGATAAGATACGACGGGCCCGTTCTTGTTGCGGCGCTCGGACGCGGAAGGCGGTCAGAGGAAAAAATGAAAGCGAGGAAACCCACGGCAAAACATTGTATTCGTATAATTTTGCGCCGGTTACGGGGCGCACTTTTTGTCCCTGAATCTGATAAAAGCAATTACGTGCCGCTCGAAGTTGTTCCAAGGGGGGATGGATAGGGGCAGAGGGGGCTCCGTGGGTATCGAGCAACCCTTTCGAGTTTTTACGAGAACTATTTTCTGTATCGGGACGACCCGTATATTCGTAGTATCGTGTTTAGCGTAAAACGATTCAATCGGTTCATCGATGCGTGGTGAGAAGCCGGTGGTACACACCTGGGGAACCATGATGCAAAGTCGCGATGGCTCGATGCCTAAGTGTGAGGTCTCGAGATGTGGCTTGGGGTGGGATCGAATGACTGTTTTGATTAGAATTTATGTTGTTTTTCTTTTGGAGTGACGTGTCTTTGAGGTTTGAGTCATAATGGATAGCCATTCGTGTTAAGGAATGATATTAAAGCACCATTCGACATTTTTGCAAAGGAAATTGTGGTTCAGAATCGTCTCAGCTATCCCCCCGTTTCTGATTCTCACGCTAATTCTGTGACGCCCTGTATATTATACATCATTCTATTTAAAAAAAACAGACCTGACCCTCGCATCTCCTCCACGCTTCCACCGATAAAAAAGTTACCGACATCACGTTACGTGCCCCTCGAAATCAAACAACTCTTGTCCGACGCTTTTTCTTCTATTGCTGAAAGTAAGCAAATTATTCAGGCGAGCTGTTTTAATCACCTCACCCTGTGTGTTTATCCTGTTTATATTCCCCCTGTATATCTCCTCGTTAGTCTCCAGTTTCGCATCTTTCCTCTGTCCAACGTCTTCGCAAACGGGGCGTACCGCGGAATTTAATCTTCGTCGTTGGCACCCGTACGGCGGAGCTTCTGGTGCAGCCAGGTAACCGGCTCCTACCTTCTGCCAATCAATGACTCGGCTGTATTAGACAATTCTACGGAGGTTATTAAATGTTAGAGGTTGGATGGCCCCGGCACCGAGCACAGGGGTGGACGAGGAGGAGTAGAAGAGGCAGAGAGGGTGGGTACGAGTCATGGCGGTCCGGTCGCTTCCGGAGCCGTGACTTCTGTCGGGGGCCTGTAATTAGTAATTACAGGCGAACCGGGAACAGCAACAATAATGGTGTCTGCTTTGCGAGGAGGGAACGAGGAGGAATTGATGGGACGTCGATGACCTAACGACGATGATTTTTACAAGCCTTCTCCTCGATCCCCCTGCCGCCTTCCCTTCCTCTATCTGCTCGTGAGATATCGAAATACCATTGAGCATAAGTTTTCCTGGCGGAGTTACTTAGACGTGGTTACTCGGCAGATTACCCCCCGGCTGGATATGAAATTAACACTTGCTAAAGGGTTTTTAAGTAATTACTCCCCTCTTCCTGGTGTATACACAGGGCGTTTCTTGCGTACGCCTCTCGTATCTCCTGCGACTCTAAGGATGATTTGTGGGGGGGATTACGATTAATTCGAATGGTTCGCGTTTTTTACGGGGCGGTCGATCGCCGCTAGACAGCCCGACGTGATTTCCAATCGCAAAAACCGATGAACGGTTAGTTATCGGGAACTAATTGGTGGGAATACAGGGTTCCTCGTTACGCGAACCGTGGCTCTTTCGTGATTTGTGTATTGGATGTAACGGAAGCAGGGGACGTCGGTGAAATTTGCCGCGGCGTTTCAGTTATACCTATTTTTATCATCCGGCACAGGTTTCACACACATTTTTCAGTTTCTTCGACTCTGGAGATTATCGCTATCAATAATAAATATATTACAAGATTCTGAACGTGATTCGCGCAACGAAGTCGATTAGAGTCCCAAGACACGCGTCAGAGAGAAATAAGCTCGGCAAAGAGGCGTGCAAGAACGGGCGTGATGGATGCTGGAAGTTCGCGCGGCGCGCATCCGTTTAATTTGTACCGGGGCCAGCTATTCGCATAAATAAATATCAGATACAGATCTGCCTGGCGTTGCGTGCGTCACCGGCAGCGTGGAATTCAACGCGCGACAGCTCGTTAGTGACAGCGGATAGAGTCGTCCTGAAGGGTCGTGCAAAACGACGAGATCGTCATTTATCATATCCGCGCGCGGTGTTCGCGCGAAACCTCGAGAATCGACATAATAATTTTGTTTGCCGTCCTGACGACCCGCTGTTAGAACGCGCGGCCAATGCTAATGACTTTGGCTACTTTCTGCGGAACAGGGGCCACATTTATACTACTCCAATAAGCTGTTTGACACGTGTCCGTGTTAAGGTTTCGTTCAACACGACGAGTCCTGGTTATCTTCGAGGATGCTTGCTATTTAAGGCGGTTGAAGGGGTCGCAGGAGTTGCAAAGGCTCTGATTGATAGAGTTTTCATTGTTGCTGGGGGACTCTGAGGGGTTTCAAAGATTTCGAGGTGGTCTGGAGGCTTCTGAGAATCTCAGAGGTTTCAAGATTTTCAAAAATTCTGAGGATCTTAGAAGCTCCTTTCCAAGTGGTACCACAGCGTTTAGAAGACTTAATACCTTCGAGTCCCCACCTCCAGTCCCCACCAGTGTTAAGGACGTTTCCCTCAGGGTCATACATTACCCTCAGGGTTTAATGCAACTCCACCAGGGGTTTAACCCGGAGCGGATTGTGTATGAGACGCATTTGTTAAAGCCTAGCCAGGCTCCGTCCTCTCCAACCCATGGAAGCCAATGGGAACGCCGTGCTTTGACCCGGCGGACGTCGTCGGGCAACATTCATACATCTCCAGTTGGAAAATTATGCGAGACTGGATCCGTTGACTGCCGGCGTGGCCGGTCAGTAGGAGTGTCAGCAATAACGGGCCTCTGGAAGCGATGGCGTTTGAAAAACTAGAGAAAAACGCTCGATATAACGTGACAAACGACGTCGTCGTGCGGATCGAGCCTACGATCGAACCCCGCCGGAAATATCTCTGTCACTGAGGGTTTTGTTTCTCCTTGCGATGCGATAGACAGCCAATGATGTCGTCGGCTTGGATAGACGAATCCTTCGAGTACCTTGATTAATCTTCCCGGCCTGGGAAGGTTGTTTATAAAACGAGTTACGAAAACGTTACCAACTGTTCAGGTTGTGTACTCCTTGCTGGCTCGAAGAAGAATAAGACGAGAATCAAAAATCTCTAAAATTATTCCAATGTAAATGAAAGGTAAACCTTGCTTACGTGGATAAATATTATTTCTTATCACAATGGAAAATGTCGAGGTGACCTCTGCGGAACAATCGCTGAAACCTACGCATGCGACCAATTACGGACGGTGACCAGAGAAAAATCGACAACCATAGACATACGCCGCGGTCGACGGCACGAGCAATCAGAGAAAGTTGACGTAATTAATTTACATGAAAGCACGGAGCCGGTCGCGAGTCGGCCGTAAACTCTATTAAATTTGAAAGGAACAACGATTACGGGGCACGCATCGGAACGGGAAGTTTTATTGTCCGTACGTAATATTGCCATACAACCAGCGAGAAACACGATTTCCTTTAAGTGCGAGGCATTGCTCGCGAGCAACAGAGCGCTGTTAATATATCCAGAGAACGAGGTTCATGACAAACAGGTTTCTCCGTGGCGTTGTACACTGTTAGGAAGCCATTGAAGCGAGCGATGCCAAGTTCCCCTGGCAGGTGATAACGCGGGGACGTAGATTTTATCGGAGTCATCGAATTTCGGCTGGTCTCCCCAGAGGAAAAATTGTTTGGATCAGGATTGGACCATGGTGGCATTTCAGCTTCGAAGGTTGTCGCGGTACGAGTTTTCTCAAAACTGCTACAGAAATGAAGACGTGTTCTTTGAATCGAATTTCTGTGCAAATTATAATTCCAAGATTGGTCCTCGTCAGACCCTCTTTATGTTCCCGTGTAACCACAAACTATGTTCGACTGTACGTTGATAGCCGTCTATAGGCACTTTAGCATCGTGCAACGGGTTCTTCGAAAACTCCAGCGGACAGCGTGTTTCTCGGAACCAAATGTCATCCAATTTGCAGAACGTAATTCTAAGGTTGAGCCATATCAGACCACGCCCCGATCTTCCTTTGTATCGACGAGCCTCGATCAATTCCACGCGACGATCTGCGCGCCTCTCGCTATCGGTTGCAAATATCCTAAAAGTTCCAGTAGCCAAGGTTACTCGTACAGGATCAACCGAAACTAAGGAAAACTAATTTTTCCACAAGTTATCCAAGTATCTGCGAATATCGATTCCTTCGATTAGTTCGTGGAGGACAGGTACGAACGAAGGCGTAGCACGAAACACGCGTGTACCAAAGGAAATTGTGAACACGATTAACCGTAATTACGGTAATGACGATGCTACAGATCGAGATAGCGAGGACTGAAGCTGACGCACGCTTGGGACCCACGCTGACTGGTAACGGGATATCGAAATCAATGGGATGGTTCTAACAACGGCCTAAAGTGGTAGATCGGCGGTTGGGACCAGTCCCAACCGGCACCCTCGCACTTAACGCGAGGGCATCCACTTTCTATGCAGACAGCATCGGCAGTGCGCGTCGTACGAGCTCCATTCTCGCCACTGGCCCTACGGGTCAAAACTATTTTTCAACGTGCTTTCAGATAAATTATGCATAATTCATGACCGTAATGCCGTTAAATACGATCCCCGCGAGATCGAGCGGAGGTGTGCCTCGTGCTAGGCCAGCCTTGGTGGTCTCGTCGTCGACCAATTTCTCCCTGCTTTCGTTCTTATTTCGATCCCTAGAAACGAGGATTTCCCTTGTCCTCGTCGATCCTTCAAGTTCGAGTTCGGAGATAATCTTCTAATTTTCAAATATGAAAAACATTGAAAATTTTAAGTGGTCCTAACTGATGAAACATTTTACTCTATAGGCACTCCATACATTCTTTCCAAACTCTGTAACGATTCCCTTTCGCCTTCACAAAAACCAATGAGTTATTTTTCGTCGTTACAAGTCCCCTCCCCATGAATGAATAGAAATATCGTGCGTAATTCCCCGTAATGATCCTGTTTCGAACCAGTTTGAATTATTTTTGGTCGGACTCCATACGATTCTAACTCGAAAACCCTCGAGGAAAAGTCGACCGACGAGCGTCTTCCTCCTATCTCGTCCGAAGTAAGAGACATATTTATCCGAATCCGGTGGAAGGAGGTGGATGTTGTAATTACTTCATTCGCGAAAGATAGGATATGGCACGCTGGTAATTTATTCGCGAGTGGTTTTAACGACGCGGACCGATTCACGCTAATGCACTCGGCAAGTGTCGTGCAGTTCCAGTAATGGTCCCGAGGTGTCTCTGAATTTGCATGAGCCACAATTTTACGAAGCGTATCCCGCGATACCGCGAGATTGCTTAATGTCACGGCTATGATTAGGTCCCCGCTGGACGCCATGGCGACCTTCCGATCGCCACGGCAACCACATATTAATTCCGCCGCGATATCCTAATGATACTCGCTGGGTTTATAATTAAGGGAAGACTACGAACGATATCCCTCGGTACTGAAAAATCCTCTTGCGAGCTAAAGTGAAAATTAACGTGACTTCCGGGACTGCGAGGCCACTCATCATCCTCTTACTCGTGGCGATAGGAAGTCAACAAGGGTCAGAGGGCGCGCAGCGTACACGTTTCCTCGAACGTGCAAACAAAACAGCTGTTGCGGCGATTCTTGAGTCACATATCCAAGTATTTTCGAATCGAAGGAAATCTCCCAACTATACATGCCCTCGTGTTCCCTTCTTTCTCTTTCCCTGTTCTACCTACAAGAAAAATCTTCAGTTTTGATCGAACTTTGAATTTTAATTGAACAAAGGCTTAACGGGTGCGCACATTGTTCACGAAAGGTCGTGCAAGAGTGCGCTGTACCACAAGCGTCCGATAATATACCGTTGGACGTGTTTACACGCAGGCACGAAAATTGTGGGGAAAATGAGGTAGGCGGGAGCCTGCTGGCCGAGGTCAGGTCGTGTCACGGAGGAACCCAGGCTCGTCCACGCCCCCCTAACGATCGAAATTCATTTACATAATTATCTCACGACCGCCGCGGATCGCCTGCGCTCCTCAGGGAAACGTTCGGCCTGATTCGGCCGGGGACATGCTTCATTCGTGCGAACCGCGAACGGAAGTCCGAGGTTAAATTCTTCAGGGGTCTACGATCTCGTTACCGTTAATAAGTCGACAGGTATCTCTTAATGGACTCGTTATTGGGTAATTACGAGCTCCGCGACGATGGTAGATTTCGATGATTGCTGGCGTTCCAAGCGGATTCCATCATCTTTCGAGATGCTCGCGGAGAGGCTGCGTGTAAAGCTCAACTTCATCGACAACGGAGCTGAAGTACATCGATATAAAATGAAGAATAGAAGATGGAAAGGATGGAAGGCAAGGAGCATGGAAATAGACAAAAGTGAGATTCGTTGGTTGGGAGATTGATTGTTACGAATCTGTTCAAACCCTGTTCGGAAGTAAACATTCATGGGAGATGTCGGATCTATTGTGGAGTTTGAATTGTTTATGAAGAATTAAACCCTTAATTTGGATGAATTACACTCCCCCCCCCCCCACCCCCACCCCAAACAAAAGATAAGAACTTTACCCGAAAGATGACAAAAATGTCTCCCTGGAAAATTCTCCTTTCGTTTCCACAGAGATCTTCGACATCCCAGCACAATAGTTCCTCTTTACACTAGCGAAGTATTTCTCGAATGCATTTCCCCTTCGTGGCTGGTTTCTCGTTTAATTGTGAGAGCCAAACCCGCCGGAATCTCCGAAGTCATTCGTTATTCCTGGTCGGAAAAACAGCGAGGATTTACGCGAACGTTCGCGGTATGGTGGTACCCGGTGTGTATGCGTGATCAGTGTCTCACGTGCATTTACATATCCGCCAACCCTCATGATTGCGAATGTACTGTTTAGCGTGTTGCCGTGCCGCGTGGATCCCTCTCTTTTTATCCCCTATAAAGCGGGGAACTCCGAGCAAGCGTCACGGTGTCCGTATCATCAGCCATAATGTCGCTTTTTCATAACGGCGAGGCGACACGGTCTTAAATCCCTGCTTCTTCGATCGAGGCGCATTAAATTCAGAGAAGACGCGAGATTACTTATAATTAAACCACCCGTGCAACGCGTGCGTGTTCGAATACGTCGTCGGGACTATTTTCTTGCCCTTCGACGAGACTTGCTCGCGGCCAGCGAGGCGTTTGCCTCCGAGGAAGAGTATGATGTCAGGGCAGAGCAGATTATGTCATCGTGACATTGCAAACAGTAGGTCGATGTCTATGCTTAGATGCGAGTGCTTTGGTTCGAGAATTTTAGGTGGTTAGAATTCTTATAGTAATAGCTTTGAGTTTGGAAGCGTGGTGAACACTTGAGCATGTGTTGCATACGGCAATCTTTTACCTTAAAAATCGGGATAGGGAATACCCTGTAACGAATACCTATAGTTTCTACGCGCCATCGAGTCGCAGTCCTCCCGACTCAACGCGTCTGGATCTTAGCTGATCCACCAACGAAAGGTTTTGGAATACTGATACCTCCGTCCTGTTCTTCCGATCGTCCCTTATCTTCCCTTCCTCGTTCCAAAAAATCGCCCCAATATCGATTCCATCGCAAAAAGCGAATAAACAAAGACGACAATCTCAGGTTTACGACGGGACACGCGATACGTTGAACGTGGACGTTCCTCGAAGATTATTTTGCAGTTATTTATCGGCCATTAAGATTGCCCAAGTCTGGGGAATCCAATTTCATCTCGTCATTTGCGTACCATTTATTAAACGACACTGATATTCGGTAAGGATCTCTAGGAATAGGTGGCCAACTAACGAGAGGAATCTTCGCTGTACAAACATCGTTTTCACGACGTTTAGGGAGAGGTTCGCGCGTTTACGGCCGGGGATGTTTCGAAAATATTTATGGGGCGGCGCGTACGAAGCGGGAAACTCTCGTAGTGGCGAGGTGTGAAATTACAGGCACACGCGGTAGATCACTTTTGTTGCGGAGCGTTTTACCCCTTGCGGAGACGCGTCAACTCCTTATTTCGCTGTTTTACGGGCGTAGCCATGGCCTCCTATGATCTACCGCGTTCTATTATATCCTTGAATATTGTACTTAACGTCGGTACGTCGTGTAATGCCGTGTAATTCCGTAATATGCGCAACGTAATGCGGACGTGAGTTCATTATTATCAAATCCATAAATTTGCCCGTGTTAAACGGGCGCGGGCCGATGCAAATGTGGCGGGAACGCGAGCAGCAGTAAATTGTTTCGTTAACATCGCTAAACGCCACCTAGCCGGATCGCTCGATTGATCTGCTTGAACGCTGGACTCCTTTTCCGCGGTTTGCTTCCGTGATATTAGGTCGTCCTTGTAACGAGGTCTCCTGGAGGAGCTAGATGCGAGTGAAGCGTCTTTTCTTTGGTGTTACAGCTTCATCGTCGAGGGGCCAGTTTGGTCATCGGGAGGCTCAGGATCAGCTGCGAGGGAGGACAAGGAGACCATGGCGACGAAAGATGGACGTTGAGTGCGGAGGATGTGGAGGACCTGATTTGCGTGTACCGAGTGAGTGCATTCAGATCTTGAAAGCTGGTAATAATTATTAATTTAATAAACAATGAAGCGAAAAAGTCTGGAAAAATTAGGAAAAGTTCTTTGGGGTTTCTTAAATATTTGCCTATATTGTCATTTCGATATTAGAATCTTGGAAAGTGGGAAAGTAAAATCTTACGTATCACAATATTTACCTCCGTGGAACAAATATTTGTCCCTTCAAACGTTTTTTCGTATCATTGAAAGCAATGGGTTAGTGTTAGGTTTCAGCCTTGGGCAGTTCACCCTGCATATTGATTGATTCAATACAGGAAGTATGGGGGACATAGGTCGATATGGGATTGGACCTACGCATAAAGGAAATACTAATCACGTGAGGGCAATGGAAGGGTCATTGAATTCTTTCGAAATGGTAACCTACCAAATAGGGTCTAACAATAGGTTCTTATCCATCTAGCATTTATTATATACAACCTTTTCCACCCTGATAAGAATCTTTCTTAGTATCAACAGCTTAGAATAACTAACATATCAATTTAGATAATTAAGGAACTAAGTAGAAGCTAGCCCTCCAGAATTAATTTTATTCTCAAAGACCCTCGACCACGCTTCAACTCCTAATGAAACTCCAACCTTTTACATCTCGAAACAAAGAAAGCACGATACATTAATAATAATAAAAAAAAAAAACGTATCGCGGGTTGCGCACGCACACTCCAGCCCGCGGGGAAATCCCCGCGAGACGGTATCAACGCGCGAACGCGGCCATAATGCACGCTCACGCAAGGTACTGCCGAGTTCTTCATTATCGTCAGGGGCCTAAATTGCGTGGGCGTACCTATACCTTCGTACAACGTTACTTACCTTGATATGTACTGTAGCCAGTACCCGCGCACGCACACGAACGCGGTGCCTCTTGCACGGACACGAGCTCGATCGGTACTCGAGAACGTCTGCGGTTACAGGTTCGCTAGCCGAGCATGGCCGAGGCTGCTCGAAGACTGCCGAGAGCTACGAAGCCGGTTGTCGCGCTCCTCGCCAGATGCGACGGCGAGTCAGTATCGCGTCAGTCCTCCAGCGGAATTGGTCAGTGATCTGTGTCAGAGCAGGGCCAGGCGTCACTAAAACTCTCGCTCGATTTACTCGCGAACCATCGCTCCGTTTACCTTTTGTACGCGATTCTACGTTGTCGGTGGTTCGACGTGGTTTCTCGTTTCGTCGATTATATATCCGCCCTTGCGCCTCCCCCTCGTCGAGAGCGCGCCCGGTGTCCGCCGCGTACACCTATAGCCGCGTATATATGTATACGTGCACGTAGTACCATATACAGTAATACAGTGCCACAGTGGAGTTACCAGTGGGGAAAACAAAAATTAGTTTGCAAGCGGACGTGCCTCACGGCGACCGTCGTCCACCACGTTCTGGATCGTACAACGGCGGCAGGTGAGTGGAATGTTTCGTAAGGGTATCGTTTCGTGGCAACCTGCCCGTCCTGCAAGGATTTTAAGTGTTTCGAGGTGTTTCGCGATCGCTTTTGGTGCTCATTGAGCCTATGTTATGATCGGTCGAGATATACGCGATAGCGAAGCCTGAGCGATTGTACGTGCTCGGAATCTGACCAGTTTTTACATCCTTTAACCTATTGAAAGGAACGTTGCGTTACCATACATTTATGACTATAATTGTTTTCGCAATCTTGATATCGGTTTCAAAGGAGATTGTTTTCCGA
Source organism: Hylaeus volcanicus (assembly GCF_026283585.1). Classification (NCBI taxonomy): domain Eukaryota; kingdom Metazoa; phylum Arthropoda; class Insecta; order Hymenoptera; family Colletidae; genus Hylaeus; species Hylaeus volcanicus. The sequence continues at coordinate 15,608,829 of NC_071982.1, forward strand.
GCATTAAAAGTTTGAGGGTGATCGGTTCGGAGCTTGGACCATTGGGACGCCATTTTTTGGAGCCAATCATCCGTAACAGAACTTCAAATTAATTTGAGTAATTGTACAGAGTTGTCGTGTTCGAGTCGCGTGTTAGATCGCCTTTTAAATGGTCTTTGTTAGTCTCTCTATTGTACTCGCGTTATCTTAATCGCGGGTGAATCAGAGCACTTTTGATTACGTATGCATCAACGCGACGCAAGTATTTACTTGGAACCAGAGATAGCTAAGTTTCTTATCTAGACGCAGATTTCGAATGACGATTCATAGTTTAAGTCTTGAATGGAAATTAGAATTTGAATCACAGAAATGTTTCGCAATGAGAATGTAAATGGATCGAATAAATTACTGTTTGTTTTTCGAGTACAATTTTATCCATTTCTGTCTGGAAACAACGAGAGCAACAGTTATGGTAGCTTCTCTTATATCGTATATTATTGTTCGTTATTTTGTTTGTAATGGAGCAATGGGCTCGTTGACTTGCCCACTGGATTTGTAATTTTAAGTACGATCCTCTTCCGAGGTCGAGATTCCCCAACGTTTCACCCCTCGGACTCCGAAAGATTCTATCCGCTCCATTTGTTAGTGTCGCCCAAAAAATGGCGGTCGAGGAGGGAGCGACTTCTCTTGCAAGGTGATCGTAAAACCGAGACTGGTAGGCCGTCGCTCTTCTCTTCTTCGTCTCGGTCCCTTTTTTTCCGTTTTTCTCGATCCCTTACCGTTAGTGGCCCGTCCTACCGTCGAGGATCACATTGATCAGCGTCGAAATTTATCTCCGGAGCTGCTCACCTCGTACGTGCCTTTACTGGCTTTTCATTCGCTCCTCGAAACACTTAGACCCGTTTTTGCGACGATCTTCCCTCGGAGCTCCGTTCGAAGACCTGCTCGAGCTGGTCTAACAATGTAACAATGAGCACAGCAGAATGCTGGCTATTTGCGATTTAGCTTTGCTTACAATTAGTATGATCATCGAGTGTTTGGAATACTGAGTTTTGAGATTTTTGAACATTTCGAATCACATCTATGCTTAAAGTATGCGTTTCTTGCAATCCCGGTGCTCTCGAGTACTAGTACTCTGAGGTACTTGCGCCCTGGAGTACCTGTACTCAGAAAAATTTCGTTATTTTAGCTCCGTTTATAATAACACATTTATTTCTCGGCCTATAAATGTAACGTGTAACTTTGGTACACGACATTGTGTGTAGAAAGGAAATCGTACAAAGGTCCTCGAACGACGCGAGTCCTGTTTACAGTCACCTGGTTCTACTTCGTAGAATTGGATGGGTAAACAACTCTTCGCGTTGACCGTCGATTTCCACGAATTGAGCCAGCCTCTCGCGGCTCGCAGCTGATATCACGATTTTCCCCTCGGCTTTTTCCCGAGAGGACAATGGCTCGTGAATACGCGAACGTTGGCGCGCGCGACTGCTGGCCGTCGAGGTTAAAATCGAATGTATGTCACGTTCACTGTGGCGTCGATTAGTAATCGGAGCGCGAACGGCAATTACACTTGAAAAAGTCAATGTTACGTTGGAAGGTTTCGGTGCGGGTTGTGCAACCATGCGTGTTCCGGGTTGCGTCTCCCAGTTGGTCGTTTCACGGTGCGAACTTTTTAAGCCGGGCGTCGTGACGCGGTGAATGAACGGAGTTGTTGTTCGCGATCGACTCTTTGTGCGAGGAGTCGGGAGGGGAATGATCCGATCGCGGATCGTGGGTATCTGGAGGTTTCAAGTGAATATTATGGATATATACAATATTAATTTAGAGATACTAGAGAATAGAAAAGAAGCAGATATTCTCCGAAAGCAGTTTAATTTATATTTGTATTAGTAGGATAGTACAGAAGTTAATTTATAAGGGGAATTGTACGTAGGTGTAGTAGGTGTTTACAGGAAAAATTCAATGTAGCAAGAATTAAGTGAAATTAGAAGGTACAATTAAATTATGAAATGGATATATAAGTAGGAGTATTGTTTAGTTTAGATAGGGTGATATAGACGCAATATTCCATTGTTGCTATGGAGGCCTTATCATCGTTACCTTTATCGATATAAAAATTACGGGCATTCTTTGCACTCGTTATCGATGCTTATCGCAGAATAATAGACGTCATCAGCGATTATAGATTGACTCAAACATCAAAAAGCATACAGTGTACCATCCAGAATCAAGAAAATAAATTTAACGAGTAAAATTGGTCCCTAAACCGTTTCGATCAAACTTAAAAGAGACACCCTGTAGCAGCCTCACTTTGGCAGGCCTCTCGGCATGAAAAAGCCTCTCTAATGGCGCCAATATTCTTTTCAGTGGGCAGAAATCGAGCCAATAAACGTCATCGCATACCCATTCGCCACTCTTGACCTCCAGTGGCTTGTCCAATGAGGTGGGGGATGCGTTTTGCATGGAATAATTCCCATTGACGTCGCGTCAGTCACATTGGGACGGCAGAAAAGAACAAGATAGGATAGAAAGGGAGTGTTCGAAGTGGGCCTGAATGTCGCGAGGCGATAGGTGCCACACAATGCGTGCCCCTCGACGTCGGCATTAAGCATTATATGCGTAATTCACGAAGGTTATTTACTATACAATTAGAGATCCCGCGCCACGTATTACGCGGGAAGGTATGTGCGCGCGCAGGTACACGCGGACGCGAATGGTAATGGTCCCGTGAATCTCATCAGCAAACGCGCGAAGCCAGAGATGTCGGGGAAGGAGAGAAATCCCTCAGTTTTTCTCCCAACGTTAGCTGGCGTAATATACGATATGTACGGTGTAACGAGGTATGTAATGGGTAATAATGCGTAATGATATAATGCGTACATTCCGCGCCGTACGTCTCCGCTATAACAAACATTGTTAGTCCCGGAGATGCCGTAAAAGGGCTCGCTGGTCCATCTTCGTGATTCCTAGAAGGGCCCGCGAGATGATACGATCCTGTCTTAATGCTCGACGGAGAGGGCGGGGATCTCTAATTCATGGGGGATAGGACGCTGGGTAGAGGGTCCGAGTTGCCCTGTGAGTCTTCTTTTGGCGAGGGTGATGACGTTGGAGATGGAGGAATTGGGAATGGAAAGGATAGCTTTTGTGTTGTTGGTTGGATAGATTGGCCCTAATTCCTCGAGGGGACCTTGCCGATGGCTGGAGGAGAACGAGAATACACAGGTAGACGATGCTATGGGAACTCTTACCCTGGGGGATGAAGGTGTTCGAAGGAATGATGCTCGTATTGCTATTATAGAAAGCAGAGGTCCTCAAACTTATTTGCCGATAGGATCAGATTTTTAATAACTACAACATCTTCCGAGATATCCTGCTGTACTCGCTTAAAAAGAAACACCCTGTATGTATAAATGCCTCGACGATATCATAGTACACGAAGCATTTAAAAATATTACCAAGCATCCAAACCTTCGTTACCTTCCACCGCTCCCCATTAAATACCAAGTATCGATGATGCTCCATCATCTCTAAGCCCCATCTCCAGTGTCTACCTGGAACGAGTCACGCGACGTTCGCTGACTCGTCGAACGTACCCTGGAATATTACAGCCATCGGTGGCGGTTATTCAGAATACTAGACTCGTAGAGAAGCAACCCGAACAGATTGGAATTGGAATCTCATTGCTCGCGGGTCGCCGCGTCCTCGTCGCGCAAGAAGAAGGCGCAGCCTCCGTCGCCGTGGCTCGATCGACAACTTATTCCCCGATTAGGTTTCTCAAAGTGGCCGAAGACAAGTTTCGTCGCTAATTTATTGAACAAAGGGGATCCCCTGTCTCGTTATACAAACCAGGAAACATGAATTCAGCGAGAGTAGCGTCGTTAATGCGCGACGTTTTCCTGTTCCCGCCAGGGGACTCGTGGCGTTATTCCACGGCTCGATCTCGACGGTTTTATCCACGGAATACCGGCGCGCGTATCCTTCGTCCCCGCTTGTCCCTCGATAACGGCTCGGTGATTACAGGTATACGCGTTAAAACCGAATTACGCGAGTCGGTTTCGTCCGCGGGGCCGCGATAACGAGAACATTGTTGGCGTATTACGCGATAAGATAAACCGGGACCCCGGAGGGAACTGTATCACGGGATACTAATTAGAACTGGTCCCCGTTTATTTCGCCATCCGCGATACGGCGAATTATCGCGAACACGACCATCACAATTCCGACGGGGAACGGCTCCTCGCTGGTCGAAGCTGCCACGGAATTTTCATTAATTGCAATTTCCATTTGATGAAGTTTGTCAAGGATCAGTTACGACGGTCGTTTCAACCTGGACGACACTTTCGTCAAAAATCAGCGAGATTGCTGGTCCGTGGGATAATCCCTCGACTTCCTCGCGCCACGCTGAACCTAGAGATCGAGTTCTTGCCTATTTATGCAATCTTGACGGCATCCCCCCAAAAAATGCCGGAATGCTCTTAACCGCGTCGAGTCTCTATCTTATGCGGAGTTACCTCTAACGAGCGAAATTAAGCAGGAAACATTCCTCGAGATTAAACGCCTACGCGAAACACCGGTCTTCCTATATCCAGAGAAGTGATTATCAGCTGTTTATACGCGGTGTACGTCTGAAAACAGAGGCAAGGGCTGATATCGTGGCAAAAGATTGCACAATAATTAAAGATTTACTTGTTTAATCGATGGATAGACGGATAAACAGATATTGGAGTGATGTAACGTGAATGATTGGCGTTTTCATTTCTGTTGTGTAACGATACGATTCGAGAGCGAGGAGATTTAAATCGCCGCGTATACATATCGGTATCAGTCCTTGAACGAGGTCTCGAAAAGTCTAGACGCGTATCGATACTTTTAGGAACCTCGATAGGTCTTATCTAGGCTGGCCAATTTTCACACGTCTTGATATGGATTTAGACTATGTTTTTAGTACACTATGAGCTTGAATATCTCGATGATCTTAGACTCGATAATCTTCGAGTGTTTAAATGAATTGCTTCCATATCAACGTGTTGATCTTGGCCTTGTCTGTTTCGAGAAGTGTCCAAAATATTGATGAAATTTGAGTCCTCGTGAATGTTGGATGTTTTTATGAGTCTCAAACGACTCGAACATTTTATTTAATCTAGAAACTCCCCACGAGTTATGAATTTCTTTTAATCAAATTTGGGGTGTTTCGCGAATGTTGAGTGTTTCTACAGAAATCTCGAACGACTATATTTCCCAACGGATTTTATATACCTTTTCTCCAATCTTCCTCCAAACTGACTCTATGTGAAGGTGGTACTCCACCTTTTCCTTCACCCTCCACCCACCCCCTTTTCTCAATTTTCAACAAGTGATAAACGTCTCAATAGTCGGGTAGCGGTGGTTAACACCGGTGATTTGAATGCGCGCAAGGACACTGTCGCGGCGACGTTCGCTGAAATGGCTGCCGCGCGCGCATCTCGTTTATTTCCCGCGATTCTTATCGATCGGGCGGCATTCGATCACCGTTGTCGAGAGAGTTCTCGTTCCGCGCTGTTCCCGAGTGAAACCCAATTGAATTAGTTTACGTGGATAGATAAAGCGCGGGATCGATCGCCGCGGGGCGAGGAAGTCCGCCACCGCTTGGACCGCGCGTCGATCTCATTTATCAATCGATTCCCCGACGGTATCGATTTCGCGAAGGTGAACAGCTTCTCGTCGCGATATCAGGGAACTCGTCCATGGATCGCGGATCGTTTCACCGGAAAATCACGCGCGTTTAGATACATATTCTCTACGTTCGGCTCTCACGGTTACCGATGCTGAATAATTGCCAGCCAAGCGAGCGATTAATTAGCCGCACGCCCTATTCGATGAGAAATCGGACGAGTTTCGATGAGACTCTCGATCCCTGAATCCGGATTCCTGTTTTAGAAACGATTCTACCGTTCGCAATGGCGTAACCTCCGAGTTACGAAACGATTTGTTAAGTTAAAGATTGGTAAAATGAATCACGCGTAATCTGTTTGTAACAGGTACTTTCCAAACCTTCGCATCATGATACAGATTAGAATTTGCATCGATCAAGACGAATGGTTTCGGTAATAGATTTTGTTTGCGACGAGCAGTGCACCCCAACTCAGTTTAGCTCCTTTTTGTTAATATTGCGACGTATCACCGTATCTTTACTTTCGTTTTCTTTTTCTTTCACAAAGAGGTATTTTCGGTATATAATCATATGTAGCTATCCGTATTGGCCACGAGTGCTTTCTTACTCCAATCCCATGAAATACCTCTACGCCAAATCCCAAATAAAGCACTAGATCAAAAGCAAACGTCAATCCTCCCAGCCCCACCTCGAAGCAGCAAATAGCGATGCATAACGCATTTGGAAGATAACCGCGCGAATAAATTTATCAACTGAGGAGATTAGAAGCCCGAGACCGAACGAAGGCTTATCATCCGACAAAATTAAACGTCCTCGAGTTAATGTTCTCTCTACTGTAAACTAGCAGAGAGGTCTCGATGGCTTCGACCAGTTTCTGCACGCAAGTTGGACTTCCCCCTCGCGCACATTCCCCTTCGTCTCGGTATCGAAAGTATGCGCACGACGAATCCGATCCTCCTCGCGCATCAGGAAGTAATGCGGGCAAACTTCTTTCGCTGTTCCGGACGCCTGTCCCTGCGATCCGCGATTTTAGCTGTCATTAAGACATATTTATGTCTCGCATCGAGTCGTTCGGTAATTACGCTAATTGCATGCTAATTGGGATACAGATTTCGTTTGGTTTATGGTAACGAACGTTGGGACCGTGGCTGATTTGCGGTTCGCGCTTCGTCGTTAGTCGCGCTGGGGCTCCCTTAATCACATTCATTGCCGGTTAACGCGATTAGATCTGAATCGTAAATTTGTCATCGCGCGACGTATCTCGCGAACGGTTCGTTCGCGCGCTCTTTCTCTCTCCTTCCCTTGGATCGCTCTTCCGCGCTGGAAAATAGTTTCTCGTTTCAATTAGGTGTTACGAGCCGAGGGCTGAGCAGCTAATTTCGGCGCGAAGCCGAGGATAGTTGTTGTTTTTTGGATAATTTGTTAATAAGGATGTGTGGTCTTGGATGAACTCATAGCTTAACAATGGCGAGCCACTGGGAGGTTGTAAAGTTGTCACGGACGATCAAAGCTTAACGATGGGAAGTCGCTAGGATTGTTAGTTGCCCTCGTAACTTTTAATTATGCAATACACCTCGGTAAAGGCGTATTGCTGTGGATATTCCTTAACTAAGTGATTCAAAAGGATAGGTATTCAGAAATAATTGGAAAGAATCTAGCCAAAATGTCCTGAAGATGCTTGTTTCCTCCATAGAGGTCTCGTTTCGAGTCCAATTCGATTTTGGTTGGAGGAATTCAGCGACTGGTCGGTTCATCGAACTGTGACCAGCGCTCTCGACTTTCTACGCTAGAGTAATCCGCGAATAAATGGAGACTCTCGTTTTCGAGGGCGTGATCGAAACCCCCGGGGATACCCCTGGCCGGTCGCGGCGAAGTTTCTTCTGGAATTCGTTTTTACCCGCAGACCGCGCCGCGAATATTGTTGCGGTTTTCGCCGTTGCGAAGGTGCCTCTCCCACCCGCCCCCTTTCCGCCGATTCAGCTACGAGGGGGGCCCCTCGACGATAATTTACGGTCGGGCCCCACTCGAAATACATCGTTTGTTAACGCTTTGCGAACCGGTTTTGCGTTCTTGCAACTTTGACTTGCTAATATATTACCCCGGCGCGTTGCATCACCGCGTCAGATTGTATCGCGTTAAACGCGTTACGCTCGGCGGGATTTTTAGACAAAGTGCATTAATGCATCCTCGCCACGCGAGTCTTGCTCCCTTTTCTTTCGGACGGAGATAGGGAATTCACGCAAAAAGCGCGCCGCGGAAAGTAATCGCTAATCACGCCGATGGAACGTTTCATCGAACGCGGTTATTGGAGACGGGGATACTTGAATTGGACGATTCCGAAGCATGAAATGATTTTTCGTGAGGATAGCGTGTTCCCAAGTTCGATTTGAGTTAGAGATCTCTGTGTCGGGCGGGAGTATACGGTTATCGTAACGCATCTGTTCGCGTATTAGTAGCGTAGTAGCTTGTATTCAGCAAGTGCAATGCTCGAAATGAGTCGAAGAGCAGCTGTTTACACGAGTGCATCGCTCAGCGAAGTCCAAGTGTGCTTCGACACTTCCTAGCATAGCGACGGCGCTCTTACCGCGCATTGAAATCACCCGAGCGGCACTAGGATTAACCACTTAACGGCCGCGCCCGAGTTAACTCGGGCAACATAGCCGGCACATAAACAAGTGAAACCATGCTTCGTGACTAAAATAACAGAGAGTGAAGTAGGAGGATGAATACGAAATTTAAGCTACAGATTGCTCGCGATTTGCCTTTGATGGGATGATTGCCACCTCGCACGAATTCATATTTAATTCATCGCGAATGATTCGATAGGAATTTATGTCAATTCGTGGGGTAACATGGGGATCGTCAATTATATAACCGATATTTGAATCTCACTCGATATAGATTTACTTGTTACTTTGACTGCCAAAGGCGTATATATTCGTCCTCGAAAATTAAACTCAGGGAAGTTTTGTAAATACCGGAGTGTTACCGGAGAAAAGCTTTTAACCGAGTTTGATTTTCAACCTCTTGATTCTTACGACGAGCGTGAAGTCTGTTAATTTTTTCGCGTCCAATCAGGGAACGTTTCACTTGGTCTAATAAGTACCATCAAACCGAGGCAACGTTGTTAGAATATCGAACGGCCGCCTCTCTTCCTCTCTCTATCTCTCCGATGCTCTAATCCAACGAGGCTCTGACCGACCTTCGATCGCCTAAGAACCGGAAGATCGAGTCGCCTCTCCGCTTCGATGCTCCCAAGAAACGGACCAGCCAGTGACTCTTCATGGCCCTCGTAAACGCCAATTACAATAATTACGATAACTGTGGCGCCTGGTCGCTCGCAATGGACGCCGACTTTTTCCCCGACCTGGTCTTCTTTATTAATCACGCGATTAATTAATATTCCGGGGTGTATCGAGGGTAACGAGGTAATTACAGAGAACAGGTACACTGCCGCTCAAAAATATGTGGACACTCCCTTAATTTTTATAACTACCTGAAAAAAGTTACGATATCTTTGGTAAATTTGATTATCTTGTATGTATTCCATTTCGTACATTGTTGGAGGAACAATAATTTATTAAATACCTTCTTTTCATCTACATATCCACCGCGTGCTTTTATGACCGCGTTTACTAGTCGTGGTATCCTGACTAGTAATTGTTACATTATCTCGCTATCAATGGGGTTCCACACAAATTCGAAAATTTCCCACAAATCATGTTTAAAAATCATCGAAATCGGTGAGGATGTACCTGTTCTCTATAATTACCGGTAACGATTATCGAATGGGCGTGGCCAGGTTCGGTTAGCGCGTATTCTGATAAACGACGGTTTCCACGGCGCCGTTGGGTCGAAGCGTAACGGCGAAAAGCGTCGCGGACTCGGCGCGGATTAATCGTTGTACGATGATCAGGATACGACTCCGCCGTACAAATTTATGCTCGAGTTGAGGGGCAGTGGTGATTAGTTAAGGATTATTATTAGCGGGGGACACGGGACATGGTCGACGTTATCGAACGAGTCGTGTCGTACTCGAAAGTTGACGAGTATCTCAGCGCGGAATTCCGATCGAACCATTAGAATTTTTGCCGAAGGTAAGGAGTTTGTATCGCGCCAAGTGATGGCTGGTAGCATTAATATTAAATACCAGGTGGCGTGAGTGGATGCTGATCAGGCGCAGAACGGAAATCGAAGTCCTCCTCGGAAGGCATTTATTATTTTCACGCCACGGGAATTGAGATTAACGGACTGGTAACATGGTTGATAGTCGCGCCTCGTAGATTACATTGTAGCAGAGTTATGGGCCTGAGTGGGGTTGCTCGGACGTTGATACTATAATAAATACTTTATTCTAGTTAATAGTGATATTTGAATAGCCATAAAATATTGAAGTATTAGGGTGTTCTGATAGCCTCGAGCCTTAATTTCCACCTCTATGATTAACATCGAAATAGCGATCCACAATTAAAAAAAAAAAATAAAAAAAGAATTCTAGATCCAGACTTAATAACAGCCATATGCCGACGTCTGCAGATAGAGGATAGATATATTGCACACTTTTTGTAGGATTCACGTTCAGCCAAAGGCCGATGCGTCGAGAACAGACCACCCACTCCATCTCATAGATCAAACATTCCCCGAAAATCCCTTCGATCCCAATCCTTCGTTACATTATTCTTTTCTGCATCTTTCGGCGGGCCGTGGTGTCTCTGTCAGCTCGCTTTTGTGCGTGCCTATAACTTCCTCCAGGGGGGGGGGGGGGACCACCTAGATGCAATCGAAAGGCCATTCCAAAGAGTCATTTCGCGGCGGACCGTTTCATTTCTCGATACCAGGGGCCAGAGCCTCTGATCCACACCGACTCATCGATCTTCTTCGATTTCTAGGAAGCAGAAGGCTCTCGAAGGTGATCTTGGGTTTGGCAGACAAGGCTAAACTCACGGTCAGGGGTCTGAATACCTTTGGACACGGTGTTTATCGGTGTAACGGAATGCTAGGGCCTGAAATATGCTAATGAGTGGCGGGGACGCCACTAGACGCCTATCTATAGACTAGGTTCAGTTCTAGGATACCAGGAACCAATAGTTGCCTCAGTGAAGCTCTCAGAATCTTTCACGAGAATTTTAGAGACATTTCTAACTCAACCCTTTGCACTCGAGGCTTTTTTCCGGGCATCTACCAGCAATACAAGATTCCAAAGAAACTAAACCTAAAGCAACATTATTGCTAGTAGATTCGCCGCGTGAAACCTTTTGGTGACTGAGAGTCACCTTTCGAATGCAGAGGGTCAAAATTATCTTAGTAATCGGTACATCTAGACTCTACATTCTAGAGTTTGTATTGTTTCCCTGGTCCTCCGGTATTCTCTATACAACTGGGAGTCATCCCAGAATTTTTCACGCCTCTTTCTGGAAACCAGTTAGCCTCGCTTTGGTCGACCTAGAGTCACCATCGTCCCAGAACCTCTAACGCTGAAATCAGCACGGAATACCGTTTTTCAACCTAGTCACAAAAACCAGTAGAGAAGACGCATGATGTTACCCATCGAAACGGTGGCTCTCAGGTGACCATGGTAGGGTGGGGTGGGGGGCAGATTCTCGAGCACATTAACGGGAACTCCAACCGCGATAGGCGAAGCGTTTTAATCTTCGAGGAACGACACTCGCGCAATACGAAACCGCGCAATCATCCTCATTTATCGAGTCCACTTTATGCGCGCGAGAGGCGTAATGGCGGCGCTCTTGCGGGGAATGGGGCAATAAACATTGTCCCAGAGAGGCCTTAGAATCCGTCCGGCGTTTTATTAACGCGGGCTCCGCGGGCTTAATAACAATAATTTATAACAATTCGTTCCCGAAAGCGCGACGAAACGAGAAATCGTGCAGGCCTGCTTGTGACTCGACGGTGTTCCGTTTAAAATGGAACAGCCGTGAATCACTCGGGTTTCTGGCTCGAATCGGACGCGAACGCGACGAGCGAACCGCGTTACCCGCGAAAGGTCGTTTAAGCGAGCGCTGTGTCAAACGGCTAGAGTTTCTGTCGAACAACGTGAAAACGAAACGGGGACAACGAGTACCGGACGCACTGAAAGAAAGAAACTCCATTGTGCTACGTGAAATCCCAGACGGGGTCGGCTAGAACGAGTCCTCAGGCTTTCAGGATTACGCTCTGCTAATAATAATTGTTAAAGTTAGAAGCATCCAAGTTCCAGTGGACCCTGATAAACGGGGTTCCTTGGAAGCCTCTGATCGAGCACTGGGTTCCAACCAGGGCAGCAAGGTCGAGGCAAAGCTCACCGGGACTCTTCCCTGCGTTCTCTCATTATCCGTTTCCATGTAGTCTCACCCAGATACACGGCAACGTCACCCAGACACGGTGGGTGTAAGCACTGGAGCAACAACAGCGAACGTAACCCGCTTGTAGGATAAGCCCGTACTCCGCCTTCCCATTATGGTCGGTTGTATGCCCGAGAAACAGTTCCTTCGCGCATTTTTCCCCTGGTTCGTTACCAAGAAACACCGCGCACAGTTTAAATGCACGTTGCCCGGTGGCTCCACTCCCTCGTTTGATTGCATGCGCGTCTTTACGCGTCTTTGATCCCCTAGCCTGTGTTTCTTTGGCGCATCCCTCGCGCAATGGCGTAGCAGTTCGTTGTTCTCGGTGCCTTTAGTTCGGAGTATCAGGCGGTCTGAAGCTGGAGTCATTGTTCTGGATAATTTGGGTACTTTGAGTTGCAGGATGGGAACGAATTTGTTGGTCAATTTAAGCCTACTGCGCAAGGTTTAGTTCCTTCTGGTTCTCGAGTACTATATTTAAAGCGTTTTGAAAAACTGCGAGCAAAATAGAATTTAATTTAGTTTGTCGTGGATTTGAGAGGGACTCTGAATTAATATTCTTTGTTTAAACGAACAATGCCCAGTGTCACAGACAAGTTGTATTCGAAAATTTCATAGTTATATCTATCGAATACCCAGATGTTCCCTCAGGGGCTGTAGCATGCGCATACGCAGCTACCCGAGCTATAGGGAGACCAATGAATTCCAACAGATGTAGAAATGAGTGTAAGATATACTGTAAACAGTATTAAAAGTATGGAATAACGAAGAGAAGAAGACTGAGAGCGATCGTGATAAACGTATAATTAAGTAGAAAGCTCCACTAGTAGAAATGAACATCTCTAAGAAGCTGGCCTAACTGGAAGGCCCTGACGGAAAAGGAGAAGATCTAATCGCCGTAGGAAGGCGTCCTGGATGTTTTGCGCGGTTCTCACATCTCGACGGTTGATATTCCTCGCCCTTTTGCGGAGGGAAATGGCCGATCCGCAATTAACGACGGGCGAGTTTCGCACGGTTAAGGAGCACTAAACGGTTCTTGACCCGGTTATTAAGCCTCATATCCTCCGGACCGAGCGATTTCTCTCGTTACAGAAAAGACATCCACCTCCTCCTTCTCACGCGAAATCGAGCATAGCCGTAACAAAACGAGATTATGCCGCTCTCAGAGCGATTTGAATGCAAGAACAACCGGCCAATTACATGGCTGGGCTGGCTCCGATCGCTGTAGCACGGGCAGCTGGCATCCGCGAGAATGCGTCGTCGAAATACCCAGAGACCCAATTTGCCCTGGCACTGGACGACGATTATTACTATTAATTTGCCCCGTAATCGGCCGTAAAAATACACGTACCGTCGTTTCCTGAGCTCGTTTCGCCGTGGCGCGGCCGATTACGGCCTTCTCGTTGCGTGGAACCGAGAAGGGAACTGTTGGAAGTCGTGTCACGGAGGCGAGAAGTATCTGACGGTCATGGATTGAGAATAGTTGATGTTAGAAAGTTGCAGGAAACAGATCAAATTAAATAGGTAAAATGAGTGACGTGATCAGATTGGTCCTAAGGAAAATCATTTTTCGGAATTTATTTCAAAGAAGGGAGTGCAAGTCCTGACTTTTCATTTCGCACGATGCTTATACACTCGATCCCACAAATATTCGTACCCTTTATGTCTATTGAACAAGTTTGACTAAATTAAATAATAGTTTCGATATTACCAAATGAATCGAGTCTGGTAAGACTCGGTGAGTCGAGGTGAGAATAGGTTGTAAATCGGCGATTCCGTTGAAGGTGGCGCGCGTCACACGTGCATACATATGTAACGATCTAACAATAAGACGCAAGAAGGTAACGCGAGGCGGTAAGTGTTACGAGTATACCCCGTTGCACATTGTATGCCTCCTCGTGGCATACTGAACGGATACCCGTTATACCCGTTCCAAAGATTTAAGCGTTTTGCGCAATAGGGCTGCCGCGCGGTCTCTCTCCGGCGTTCTGACCAATGTGACACACTTTCCTGCGCCCGCGATAGAATCCCGAGCACCGCGCAAGCGTGCTGTTGACCTATCGCGTGTGTTCCCGCGCGAGGGATCACGGAAAAACCGTTTCGAACACGGGAATCGCTTGACATCGAAATTCTCGTCGAGCGTTCCCAGCTCGATCGATCATACGCTACCTGGCACCGATAACATCGACTGTGTAGCGGGAAAATTGATGATCGGTTTCGACGACGTACTGGCTATCGATATCGTGACCGTCGAGCGTTCCAAAGTGCTCGAAAATGGTCGATTCTCGCTGCAGCGCTTAGTACTAGAATTCCTTAAAAGTAGAGTCATCTTTGAGAATTTTTTCCGAGAAAACGGATGCAAGTCTTGGCCTCTCCTTTTGTAGAATATTTGTATGAATCTCCAACGCTGAGAAAATATTTTTTTTAGTTGCATATACCGTGTATTAATAATAGCCCAGTAGTGGTTTACCAAGAGGCCATTTTTGAGAAAGCGGAGCACTTGCACTAATTTCTTAGTTGCATAGTTGCATTAGCTTTAGACATTTAGCCAAGACATTACTTAACATTGTCGATGATTAAACAAGTCGCAGCACAGTTTGTGGCAAGTAAAACGTGTCGAATATTATTTGTCAGGAGTTGTCTCGGTGGACGGTCCGCGAAAGCGGAGAGAATCGTAGCATCCCATTGAGTCGAGCGACAAAACGTCCGGGGCTGAAAGTGATTACATAAACGACCACCATTCGTGCCCGTCCAAGTAATTAGCCTGCCGCGTCTGGGGATTGTATTTTGCAAGCGTTTAATAGCCTACGCGAAAAAGAAGCCGCAGTCCTTTACTTTACTTTCTTACGCGAGAGATTTACGACTAACTTCGCATGACCCGCTAGCTAATGATGTGGCGCAACGAGCAAGGTCAACCCGATGGAATTTTTCTTATTCTCTACGATACGTATACATATTGAGTGAAAGGAGAAGTCTGGAGCTGCACTCATTTATATTAAATTAAATCGGAAAGAGCACTCCGTGTTGAAGCATTCGATTGGTCTATTGGTCTTTCTTCGGTTGACAAGTGGCCAGTCTTTGGAAATTTATTGTCGGTACAGGGTCCAATTGATTCATCTGAGGTTTTTATTGCTCGTTTAGGGTACTCCAGGGGTACAACATATATTTTTTCCAAGTCGATAAAATTGATGGTTTTGATGATATCCTGAATCGAAGAAGAGCAATGTCCCCATGGTGGGAAGTCTACCTCGTCTTGAAATTATGCTAGTTTAATTAACTTGCATAGTAACATGCTATTTTAATACATCGTCCAAACGGCCACGAGTGGTCCCGTATTTATCATGAAGCCGTCTCATTGTACTTTCTACAAGAGAATGGTCGTCCTGAAATTCAGCGATCCCGTTGGCATCCAGCCAGATACCTTTCTCGCGCGCGCGCTCGCGATTAATAATCCTTTATCGAACAGATGTTTCGACACGTCAGACATGCAACCGGGCTATCCATCATCGGGTATGCCGACATAGCAGGAAGCTGACCTGAAAAGCCACAGTCCCGCCGTTACATACTATCTTCATTATGTCACGATCGCCACTAGTCCGGCGTTACACTCGAAGAAATATGTCCCGGCTGATTTGGTTTGCCTACAAATGACTGTCGCCTCGTTGCGACACGACGGGATTGATCGACGTATCCCGAAACGCGATCTCCGTCTGCGAAACGATCGAGCATCGCGTGTCTCGATCTTATCTGGGGCCCTGAACCGGCCAACGACACCGATTTCCAATTTGCGTTCTGCGAAACGCTACCTTAGGCCTGATCCTTGCGGAACGGTGGCTGTGAGATTGAGTTGTAATGAGTGCCTATGCTGTAAACGAATTGTCTAGAGTAGGTAAAGGGTTGTATCGACTTCAGTAGCAAGAAATGAGCCAAGAGAGAACGTATGAAACTTAACGCTGCTGGAGGGTCTTTAAGTAGCAAGCAGATGCTTCTCGAGTTAGGTCTGGGAGAAGGATGACGCTGTTCAGGACTCACGGAGCCCAACAAGACCTAGCTCTCCATACTCTCAAGCGCTATGAGCTAGAGATACACTCACTCCTAGGAGTTTGGATTGGGACACACTCCATCAACGCGTCGCCGTATTGTAGCACAGCCACGATGCCAGGTTGCAAGACCCACGTGTCATGCTGGAGCCCGCGTGTCCTGTCCAGATAAACCTACAGCCCCAGCAGGACAGTGCAGGGAGTTGACACACATAAATTGCAATTCACACAGCAAGCTTCAACGCTTCCCTGAGTTATGGGCCTGCTACCAAGATGATTTAACCTCATCGGCCAGCCCAAGGTCTCTCGGGTCTACGCTGCCACTTTGAAACTTGAGCGAGAGTGAAGGGTACTTAACAGTTACACCGGGATACCATTAGTACCACTTCCATTCAGGTTACTTTAGCAACCGAGTGACCACACTGGTACACGTGGACAGTACGATTCTAGCCAGCGGGAATTCCGATGAAACGGCGAGTGTGATTAAGCTGTTAGGTATACCCTAAGTATTAGCATATGCCCCCCCCTTGGATATTTGGATTGGGGTACCACCAATCAGCACATCCGCACATTGTAGCACGTGCTACCAGTACGATACTGGATTGCAGGACCGCGTGTCCACGCTGATCCGAATCTCCAGCGCAGGACAGTGCGACAGTTGATATAAACAAACTGCAATCATAGCTCTATACGAGCCTACCACTGCTACCACGGTGATCTAACCTCGTCGACCAGGGCACGATGATCTAAGCACTCCGTTACCCCGCAGCCTGGCCACTACTTAAACCTATCATCTTTTTTGCCGACCCCTGGGGTACCATTTGAGCGATGCGAGGCTTTCATGGCATCAATGCCCCTTCCAGTCCAGTCATCTTGTAGCTCTTAGTAGCGAACAACTAGCGCTTTGGGTAATGGCGAACGGCTACGCGGCCACCAGTTTCCAATATTGTCGCCCTGCGGGAACCCTGATGGGACAGCGAGCGTGATTGAACTGCAAGGTAGCCGCGCGAAAGACCGTCGCTTAGATCAACGCGTACCCCCCTTGGCTTTCTAGATTGGGATACATCCGATTAGCACGTACCTAAATTCCAGCGCTGACTAACCCGCTATCAGTCCAAACTAAAGCTCCAATGACGAACTTGTTGACATACTTGAAGCCCAGATGCACCAACTCTACTAGGACTCGAATTAACTTGCAATTCTTAGGCTTGAGCCAGACCTGACCTCGTCAACTACTTTATCGACTCCCCTGGTATATTTTATTTTATAGTGACATCTTCATACATAGGTCCCTCAGGCTTGGTTGTACCCTAGATCTGTCTTTGTAATCTATTTTACAAACCTGAACATGCCATCCACTTTCCTGACTCTTCTGATATCTTCCGATCCATCCTAATCCCTCTTCAGCACCCTCATCTTCAGTCCAAACCAAATAACTTTGCAATCCTCGGCACTACTCAGCTAGTGCCTCAGCTGCGACTCCGGTCCACGCTCCAACAATCCCGTAGAAATTCTGATCAGGGAAAAGTTTCGAGCGTTTCTCTTCAGGGAAAGATCGACACTCGACAGGGAATCGGGTATCACCGATCGGTTCCGCGGGGTAACGCTCTACTTGCCGAGAAATGTCAACCGCATTCTGCAACGGCGAGCGGCCAGCCAGAACATTCGCCTAACGTTTTCCGACCGCCTACGTTCCACGTTTGATTCCCCATTGTTCGCCCTCGGATGATATCCTGAAACGTGTTTCCAGCGGGCGTGCAGCGCGGAGACACCGAGGGAATATGCATATTTAGCCGCGAGTCGAGCGAGTTAACATCCGCGAAACGTTCGCCGCGTTTGTCGCGCGACTGCGCCTCTCTTGGCCGGCTAGACGCTCGCGAGACGGGGAGGGGGGATGGGCGAAAGTGGTCTCCTTGTAAATTCGTGGGTAGAGGAGAGACATTTTCTGTTTTCGTTGCTCTACTCGCCTTGGTGCGGCTCGAGTGATTAGAATAACCAGTTAGAGTGCAGTTTGTCCAAGTTTTGATGCAGGTCAGTCGTGTTGTGACTCGAGTGCTTAGAGTACTATTTTCTAGGTAGGTAGAGCCACCCTCTCGATCTAGAACCCCACATACCTAATTCCTCCGATTCCTCAGCTGTGAATCGTTCCGACCACCTGGACAGTGGTCGAACTTTCCTCGTCTTGGTTTCCAGCAAAAACGAGAGTCACTCCCACACGCGAGCGGGCGTAGGGGGGCGCTTAATATCCTTTCCTCCTCGCCATTAGCGTCGATCGTTAGACCAGCGCTATTTCACGTGCGGAACGCAAACGATTCTCCGCGCGATTCCCGCCAGAAGCGAGCCTTGGTCGTTGCCACGTCTTGCAGGGGGTGCCAGAGGTGCGTGCGTGCGCGTCCAACGCCATTTTTTACGGGCGGATATGCTCATGCATGGACGCGCTCGCGCCCAGAACGTTTTGCCGCGCACTCGTAATTTATATCGCGGCCTCGAAATTGTCCGTGGCGAATATTCTTGTGCGCATAATGATCCTTATTACCGGGACTTTGGATGTTTATGCAAATCCACGTTTTCCTGGAGGTGGAATTCAGACGGAACCGATGGAAATTCGTATCTTCGCCGGGTCAAGAACTTTTCAATAGCACTCTTTGAAACTACTTGGGAAAGTATCTACGTTCCCCGATACCCGGCAATTCCAAAAACATCAAGGTACACGAATAAAATTGATTTGGCTCGTGTCCACGCGCGTTAATTCATCGCTACGCGATTTTCCACGGCGCAGGTAAAGGTGTCTGTCGTTCGAGGCACGTTTCCAACGCGTTCAGCGCCACTTTTGGTCTAATGCAACGAGCCTAGCCGGTGGCTCGGGGTATCGTGCAACAGATGCAGCGATAACCGCGGCGACCGACGCACAAGTGCGTGTCTGAGAAGAAAAGGATGCGAGCACGGCTCTGTGTGCCCGCGTTCTATTTCCCTCGTTTTACTCTCGTCGTTCCGTTTCTTTCGCGGGGCACATGAATGAACCACACGCCGGGGCGGAAGTAGGTTACTGTTGCGTCATGCGAGGCAACATGCGCCGCAGCTGGGATGGTTTCTCGCTCATATTAGACCAGATCACCGCGATAGACCGGCTCTACGGAGAAAGTAATTAGAGAGAAAGAGAGATTGCTAGGTGAGATGCGGCCGGCGTTTCCGCTCTGTTAAATTCAAGGTTACCCATTGTCGGGATTCAACGCGTCCGAGCATCCTCTTTCGTTATGCTCGCGGATCTCTAACATGGTATGCACGCTTTTTTTTTTTTTTATCGTAGACCAGTCGTGAAATCGATTGAAAAGAGTTTTGTTGGTATTCCTGAAAAAAGGAGAGATTATTGAACTTCTGTGGTGCTAGGTAGATCTTGATCCTTCTTTATATACATATGCATATATGTGCATGCATGTGGAATTTTGTAACCAGTGCTTGTTTCTATTTTTGGCAAGCACAGAGCACTCCTTCACTCTCCGTTAATAATAGCTGTGAAAATAAAATGCAGCCAGACCGCTGGGTCACGAAATACGTCGGAGTTGGATATACGCGCTCCTTACTGGGTAAGGTCGCGACCTGGACGAGAGCGTTTCGATGTAACCGAGCGACGAGCTGTGAAATTAAACGAGCAAAAGAAATAATGAAAGTGTCCTGCTCGGGATTCGATTACATTCCAAACGCAATTGGTTGGCGTTCAACTGCATTGCACGCATTCTCAAATGAACTTTGTACAGGCGTTTAAAACAGCATGTGTGCAATTTTCGAATTTAGCCCCACTGACGCCCATTGAAAATTAAGTCTTACAGACAATTTGGGGGACGCTTTGACATCTAGATATTTTCAAAATCTACGAATTGTTGGATGTCTACGATGTATTGGAGCACATCGGGGATTAAGTTTGAGGACCCAGATATTTATAACATTAAACAGATTAAGGTCAGCTCGGCTTACATACTTTGAATTTTTGTTTAACGTAACTCAGTAGTTGGCTATGCCTTATACTCCGATGTTTGGGGATGACTATTTCAATAGAGAGTAAACTTTATTGATAAATGGATCCTCTACTAGAATAGAGGATCAATGTTACGGTATGTATGATAGAAATTAGTCCTGTTTCCCAACCTTACCTATTTAGGAAGTCCGCGTCGCTTCTGCCATAAGAGCCATGCCCGAAAGGGCAAAGGGTTCGCGTGTTCGTCATGCTTACTCGGAATTCGTCTCTTCGACTTTCGTTTTCCAAGTCGCAGAGGTTTTCGTCGCGCACAGTTCCTGCACCACGGCCGCCTTAAAGGTGCGTGGCGACAAAAGTCGGCCGTGGACCCCATTGGTGCACGCGTGGTCTTTGTTATTTACGAGCGGCGATACGGTCGGGTATTAAGTAACGCTGCTTTCACTGTCGCCTACACGCCCGTTTGAATTCCTGCCGGTTACTCCCAAATCCGTTCGCAGCGCGAAAGAGCTGTATCGTTCACCTGACGTGCATTGTTCGGGGCTGGTTTACCAAATCGGTGCGCCACCACCCACGAGAATCGCACCGCGAAAATTCTTTCTCGTCGCGGTTGGCGAACTGGGGTACAGATGGCTGACCATACCGAGAGACAATGCTGGCGGATGCATGCCAAGGGGGCAGGGGGACTGCGAAAGCGCTCGACCGGGAATAATCAGGGCGTTGTGGCGATTGGTAGATACTTCCCCTTGGAACAGGCTTGAGAATAGGTCTGTTTATATATATTGTTGTGCAAGTACGAAGACACCCTGTGGCCTCTGCCGAGTGGCGGCAAGAGTTGCGATGTTTAGAAGGAACAGTTGCAGGTGGAATTGTCAAACTGATTTTGCACCAGTTCTCCAAAACTCCCAAGATGCGATTTCCATCCTACCAACCTTCACAAACGCCTGGATAGATCTGAAAGACATAGGTTTCACGAATGCCACAATGCAAGCTGAAGCAGCCTGACGAGCCACAAAGGGCCTGAACAAAGTAGCGAGGCCGTTGATTAATGAGAACGCCCGCGGAACGAAGAAACGAGATTAAGTTCCAGTAAAATAATTAATTTCTTTCTGGTAGGCGCGTTCGCGCAGACGTCGGGCGATAGCCGTTTAATCAGGATCATCAGGAGGCACGTCCTTCGTCGCGGATGGCTCATTAATAAAAAGAACACGCCGCGGCACGCATTTCCACGACGATTCACTGGCGCCGTGTAAATCGAGGAACCCGCGCTGGGCTCGTCGTGCCCGAGGGGACAGGTTCCAAGGTTGCGACCGATCATCGTATCGCCTTGCGACTCTTCTCATGTCCTTCGAGGTCCTTTGACGAAAAAATTGCCAGAAGATGCCTGGTTAGGGAGTGAGAATTTTAATTTCAAAGATATGGTAGTATTTATCGATCTTAGGAAGTCCTGGTGTATCGTAGGCGGTACTCCTTGAGAATGGTCGGTTACACTCAAGGGATAAAAAATCCCCCGCGTTTCTTCCCTTTCTCCGTCATTTGCGGTTAACATCAGAACCAGCCCGACCGCTATTTATATCGCGTTATTAACGAGAACGTTACGGCAACCTTGACATTTCTTCAGCTCCATAAGTAATATATTACACTCCAAAACTGTCGCATTGAACTTTTCCTGCGACGTCCCCCTAGGGAAATTCCTAGAACGACAAACCGTTTATCGTATTGACGCAGCATAAATGCAGTACTTGGTTTGAAAATTGCGGAAACTTTTATCGGAACGAGATTATCATCAAATTAACGGTTCAAAGTAAAATACGAGTAAACTATTTACCGTTTCCCCCGTTTGAAATGATTTTTTGCTCCACGCTCTAGTTTTTGCGCGATTTCACGGTCTCAACTAAAAAGCAATTTCAGGATGCACGATTGCAGCCGCGAACTCGTGTTCCTTCGAGTCATCGGGACTGAATTTGCAACGCGAACTCGTCGAACGTCGACAGAGGAGCGACAAAAAGCGATCTAACGGTGAACGCGATCGATCGTTTCGCGTGGAACCGTGTCTAAAATAACTTGATTCAGCGCTTGTCTCCTCGGTGAACCGGTGACTCCAGGAGATCTAGATCCGCGATCGACGGAGACGTCCAGACGAGCCGGGGGAAAAAGTAGAGACCGATCTAAACGCGACAGATCCGCTTCGCTATTCATCGGTCTTGCTCGTCCGCGCGTCCCTTTGGCCTCGATTCGATTTGTCACGTTGCGAGACTCGAGACAAACACGAGCAAGACTTCTACACAAATATCCTGTCCTGTGGTAGGTTAGTTTGCATGTCATTTTGAATCACGGTTTTCAAATAATGAAATTATTTAAACCAAGATTTAATAGTGTTTCTAGTTTGTTGAGAGTGATCTAAATCTGCAGTGTACTGTCCAATCAATTCGGTGTTAATTAGTCTAAAAGTTCATCGTAGGACTTGTAGACTAACATTTGAAAGTGAATCTATATACGACATAAATATTTTGTCCTCAAAGTGGAAAGTAACACCCGTTTCATTCCAAACACATTTTTATTCAACATATATCTTCATTTTCAATATGAAATATATATTTCGTACATGTACAATTCGCTTCGAGGCCTCGCAACTCGCGTTCGGCAGGTCCCAATTGACCCAACCGCGTCGCCACTTTCCTATCTGGTTCTCCGTTTCCATTAATTCCCTCCTGCAGTCGTATCGATTCGTTCGATGAAATTCTCTCCTCGCACTTCCGTTTCGTCCGTGGGGGAATTAATCTCCCGTGTTAAGGAGATATAGTCGAGAGTCGCGCTCCCAAAGCCAATAAGCGTATGTATCTGTCCAATCCATCTGTCCGTTTGGCGCGTGGGCGTGTAGCCGCGCAGGCTTCGACACCTTCGCCGATATGTATAACGCCGTGTAACCGCCGCTTTACAAGGTTACGGGGAATTCGATCTCGGCGAGGAAACGCCGCGCGGACCCCGTGGCAAGCGACGCCGCCGTGTGTACGCGTCGAATTAATCACTCGCCTCGCGCACTCGCGTTCGGCGGTCCGTCGCGTCGTTCGCGAGAGGAACACGCACGCGCCGAGCACGCGTTTGCGACGCGCGCCAGCCGCGCCGCGACCTCCACTCATCGCGATAAAATGCAATTTTCCTGTCTAATTAATTGCGGATTAACACGTCGCAGCTTCACGCTGTTTCAATTCCGAACGGAATTACACGAAAGAATTTACATTGAATTGAATATCGCATTGCGTTGGTATGGATTCCTCGATTTTAAATACCCTTTTTGTTGCGGTGTCGCGGTATTTGTGAAAGAACATAATGGGTAGAATTGTGACCAGGTCGAACGTCGGAAAACGATGTAATTAGAAATATATCTGCGAAATCTGATGAAGATTCGCGAGTATCGATCGCGTTGCATGGCGGAAACGCGCCCGCGCGCACGGAGCGTGTAAACGAGCCTGCGTTTACCGCTTCGGGAAGACGCGTCGTTATATTCAGTTGGGGCGTTTTTTGCGTCCCCTTTAATGGCAGATTAATTGTCAGATAAAGGAAGAGAGAAAGAGAGAAGCGTGTACGCACGGTGCACCGCGTGGGCGTGAATAATCGGCGCTCCAACGCGCGCACGCGAGCGCTGAATTGCGATCCGAGTTGGACAGAGCTGGGGAAAGAGCTAATGACCTAGGGGATTCTTTTTTCCTCCCTTTTTTTTTGGCGAGGCTGGTGTTAAATGTACCGTTCTTTGTGACTCGTCTACCGTAGATATGGGAATTATGGAAGCGTAACGTCGTGGAACGTTATGATGCATTATTGTGTGCAAATTTGATTGCCTGACAATTGTCTCCTCTTTGTTTAAAGATGATTGTAAAATTGTTCATGTAAAACAGCGTGAATAACTTGAATATCCATTTTTATGAATAGGTAATCGTCCTTTGATCACCAAAGGTTAGCAACAATTTATTAAACAAATTAAGTTTCCAACACAAGGGTCTCGAAAATAAAAGAGAAGGGAAACATCCGCGTTACAGTAATCTCCACGACAGAATTCCACAAATCGCGGAAGTAGTCTAGCGTTGTAATTAGGTCAGACACTGACAAATGATTCTTCCGTCAGCTGAGGTCGTGCTCGCTTGTCGCTAGTCGAACAACTTCCCGCGCTAATAAACATCCACTTGATTACATACACAACATTATACGTGCTTCTTTCGCCATGTCCAATTTAAAGTTCGTACGTGATGTTATTAAGTCGCGTATAAAATCGGGATTCTGCCTAGTGTAAATAGTCGTTAGCCTGCCTTAGAAAATCGTTTTGTAATTAGGAAGCTCTAGGCTACACTCGACTACGAGAATGCTTGTCATCTAATGACCAAAATTGCTACCGAAGGTTTGGCCATTGGATGACGATCCTTCTCACAGTTGAGTGTAATCCAAACAGTGAAATTTCTGACAACCTTTTTCTTTCTGTTGAATTTAGTGGTTACTAATGGTTCAAACAAACAGAGCTTTCAAGCCACTGATAATAAATAAATAATCACCCTCGATCGTCCACGCGTTAGTCAGTCATACCAACACACCAATCCTCCAGGGGTATACTCCCGCCTGTCGTACGAAACTCGACTTCCAGAGGGTGTCGAGGACCTCCGAGACCTTTTGACGTGCTCCCCGTTGGCGAGAGTCGGGCTTATCGCATGTACCCGCGGATAACACGGTGCACCGGAGTCTCTGTCTCTCCTCGTCCTTCCACCCTTCGTGTCTGCCTTCCCTCTACCTCCATCCCACCCCGACCACTCTTCTCTTTCCGCTTCTTACCGGTGTCTCTCCCTCTCTCCGCCCCTCTCATCCCTTTCTTTCCGTCCATTTGCCCTCTCTCGCGCCTTTATCCTGGCTCCCTTCCTTCTTCTATCCGGACTCCTTCTATTTCCCCTCTTTCTCTGCCTCTCATCGCGATCCTTCTCCTTCCACCTTCGATCCACTGGATCTCTCCCTCCCCCTCCCTCTCTCTTTTCCCCCTGGCTCTCTGCCCTCTTTCTCCGTCTCCCTCCGCCAGTTTTCCGTCCGTCTTGCTTCGGAGCTCGTAGCGAGCTGGTCCTGCTATAACCCGGAGTCGGCTGACGGTCGCCCCATGTATGGCAGCTTGTTTTATGCTGGCTGCGCTGCATTGCGATGCACGCTGCGCTCACGGCTCGGCCCGCGTTGCACTCCGCTCGAAACACGCGATATATATCCAGCGCGCATCGCCTGGCCGCTTTTAAACGCGCGTCCTCGCGTAACACGGTGGCGGGACGAGCCGCTCGTACCCTGTTCAAATCGCAAGGGCTAGTCGAGGGCCACTGGCCGCGGGCAGGAGGTAGGTGGGCGGGGCAAACTCTTTTCTGGGAAAGGTAGAAGATGGAAATCTTTGGCGTTGACGTAGAAAATGTTTAAATTGTCGTTTGGTTGAATTAGATGAGATTTTCTCGTGCTAGAGTAGACGATATAGACATTAAAGTAGGATTATTAATTCGATTTGTAAACTTGGAAACAAATCACCTTTGTATCCGCCACGTATATTCTATTTTAACGAAAGGTATTTCATTGTAAAGGTGTGAGTAATTGACGACACAGAGTCTAAGATAGGTGTGCGGCATTTTCGAAGCTACCAAAGGTAGCGAAAGTGTAACAACGGAGACCCACTCTCGCTTCACCGCTTCGAAAGAAAAAGATACTAAGAGAGCCCGTGAAAAGAGTAACGCGCATCCGCGTGGACGTATACAGAGACAGAAAGCTGGCGGGCAAAAAGGCAGAAAGCAATCACGATCAGGCCCGAATATGGGCGAGTAAGGTCAGGGTGCGAACGCAGCTGAGAACGAGGAATGCCATTACGCGCGTTTCGAAGTCGCCGCTCGAGAGCGGGGCGGACCCCCCTCTGCCCCTTATATTTCACTCTTCCCTGCTCGCGATCCTTCTTTTAGCAAAGCGTTTTCTAGTGGCAACGGCCTGAACGACGCGAGTGGCTCGGGAGAAACTTTCCTCTCCCGAGGGGATTTTCACTCGACCGGGAAAATCGATTTCGTCGGGTACAGCGCGGCCAGCGGATGGAATTCGAGACAGAAACGGAAATTCTGCCGTAGGAATGACAGGAATATCAGAATTTGCAGGAAATGAAATTATAAAGGATTTGTGAAATTATTTACAATTTAGTGACTTAATTCATTTTTTAAGTTTCGATTTTATTTATAATAAAGGCTTTTAGAATTTCGTCTTTTTAATAATACAATACGCTAATCATATAAAGATTTGCTTTGTCAAATCTTATCCACCACGATAGTCGCACTGGTGTCGAACTGGAAGTAGACATTGCCGTGTTTGACCAGGATCGGCTGAATCTACTTAAATCTCAATACGGCCGCACTGATCTTACCGAATCTAACAGGGACCACCTTTACAGTTTCTGAATGAAGAAATAATAAATAATCATTTCAATTTTTACTATCCACCTCCGCCCTCACCTGCAGGGATATCGCACAAAGAACCATGTCTGACTCTGTTTCATACCTCTTACCTTACTGCCAATTATCAGAGCTTCCCGAGTCCAAAAGAAAATGATCACCAATGCATATAGCGAATGTTGTCACTTCTTCTCGTTCTTGGATCATTTGCATCGCGATTCTGTCCCGACGAGGACGCGAACAATAATCACTTAACGCGGATGCTGAAACCGAGGAAGACGACGGATATCGCTTAAAGGGTGTCGGCCTCTACCGCGGAAGGGGTAACGAGTCCACGTCGCGGCATCATCGAGAAAAATCAATAATGATAATAATTCTTGCAACCGTGTAACGACGTCCCGAACGAAACAGGATTAGCGGGTTTTTGCGTCGTTTTCGTAAGCGCGCGCATCCTCCTGCCACGGGAAATGTAAGGTGAATATTAAGACTGCGGATGGACGCCGCCGAGGAGGATACTACGCGTCCGACTGGCGACCACTTTTATGCCAGACTGGTCTCGAACGTATTTGTAACGGGCAAAAAGTTATGATTGTTGCCCCGATCCTAGAAATTTTTATCTGTGGAGGACGGTATCTTCTTTGGTCGAAGGGAGCGAGGTAGAAGAGTGGTGGAAGGGGATTACCTTTTCTCGATTCGCAGTCCTAACCCAGACGTAACCTTTCGATTCTTAGATGTTCTTCATCTCTGGTTCAGTTAGAACTTTCTTTACATTTTTCGGGAAACTAAACGAACCTGGTACAACTCTTCGCTCTCACTTCGAGAATCTAGGAGAGTAAAGCAAATTTAAAACTAATCGAGACCTAACCAATTTCAAAAGATTCCTCATCGTCTAGCTAGAGCTATCCATCTCTCTGGAGGGACTAAATAAAACTATGTATTATAGCTCTCGAGTCTCAAGTTGCGCGTTTACTCGCGACCATTGTCCTCCTCTTAGGTTGTCCATAGCAAGACGTATTTATGTTCGGTTAATCGACTTGGGTTCTTCCAGTCGACGCCAGAGACGTACTGGAGTAGTGGAAACGTCGCGTCGGTGAAAAAGCGGCGATCCCTCTCTCCGTCGAGAGATCAATGGCTCGGACAACGGCGCGGTCGCCTCCTCTCTTTCGTTACTCTTTTTTGATTCCGATAACTTGAAAAGCGGCTCTCTCGAGAGATCTTGCCCCCTCCTCCCCTCCCTCTCCATCGCCCTCGGTTAATTTTTCAAGACGGACCAGCTGCGGAGTTCAGCCTTTGTCGTCCGCTCGTCCGATCTGACCGCCAATATTTCGTCCCGGAATTATTTATACGGAGGACGGTTCTCTCCCTCATCCGTGGAAGTTCAACGAACCGGATTGATTTCACGTTCGCTCGTGGCATCAACGAACGCGAATCGGCCACGTCGAATTAATTACTTAAACGCGATCAGTCCGTGCACGCGAGCAACCGAGAGCGAGGGGAACGCGCGAGCGCGACCGAGATCGACGCCGGTTGCCTTAAATGCGCGAATGTCTGCGGCCTGAAGGCTAGTTTTCACTGACAATGCTGCGCATCCAGCCCCTACTTGAGGCCCCGTGACCTTGAGGAGAGTATACCAACGTTCACGGCGAGCGTACCGCGAGCCTGCACAGTGCACCGCGTATCTCGAAGGTATAATCGATCGGTTAATACGATTCAATTCGGGAGAAGCCATGGTCGATCGAATCCGACACGGTTGATCCTCCGAGTCATGGCGCGGTATGCATCATTCTTTCTCGTTTCGTTTTATTGAAGGTAATTTGTATGCGTTGACGTCTATATGCGTGAGTTTACGAAGCATTGTATGCGTTTGGTGAAAATGTTTTTTACGGGGTCAAGGCGTCGTTTTCTTCTTCAGGATCACGTGTTTCCAAGGCCATAGATGTTTCTTTACTTGTTGTAGCATATCTTCGTTGCACAAGGCTCTTTCTAAGATTAAAAACTCGTTTTCTTCATACATCTCCAACCTGCTTCCATTCATTACTCCCAACTATCATGCATTTTATCCCAACAGCAATGTCATACCAGAAACAAATGAATTCTGGGGGGGGGAGGGTAACTCAATGCACTCACGTGTACCTTGTCGACCCGCTTATAAATTCTCCATCGCTCCGTTCCCTTTCTCCTCTGTTCCAGTAGCCAAGGGTTCTTGCCTATCGAAGCTGCCGTACCAAAAAACCACGATCCCGTGATATACCCTGAAGTCGTCGCTCAGTTTCTCTTGTACTATTTCGAGAGATGGTGGCGGCGGTGCTCTATAAGCGAGGCGGGACTTATTTTTGCGACGGTGAGTCCCTTTGTCGCGGAAGGTCGAGCTCGTGGTCGAGTTTGCGGCTAGTCCTTATACCCCGGACTCTTCCGACTCCGCTGTCGTCCGCGGATTTACGGTAAAAACTAGTTCCACGGGGGACGCCTATTTCAGTCGTCGTCCCGACTCCTGCAAACGTGGAAGCTTCGTCGCACCGGTTGGATTTATGTACGTCCCGTAATTGATGGCCTCGCCGTCGCGATTTCGACAACCGTGCAACGTTTACGTTCCACCGGAAGCACGTGCGGTATCCGCCATTATCGGCGCTATAATTACCCCCGCAATCACCGCGACACGGTTTTGCGCCGTGTTCCCCCTGTACTGCTCTATCAGACTATGATGACGACGATTTAGACGGCAGTTGGGTTTACAGTAGGGGAGACGGAAATTTTTTATTTACTGGAGCCATTCAAGCCAGAAGCGTTGGAAGTAGAGAAACATTGTCTTAATCAACCTTAGTTCATAGGGTTGTCGTAGTGTCCCAGAGGAATTGTCTTACCTTTGAACTCAATTAATACAGAGCACAGCGGAGAATCTCGATAACTGCAGTAAAATAGGAGCTGGAAACTGCAATAATTGAGGTAACCAATCAAAAGAGTAATCTTTCACAACATATCCACCTTGGTTTCTTTCTACTCTATTTGTCCAGACTTAACCTTAGTTAATCCTCCACTTGTAGCCACCACGTAACGATCGAAGCTCCCGTGCAGTAAACGAGGTGTTCCCACGCATAAAGATCCCCTATAACCTTCCACCTTAAAAATATTCTAACCTTTCAAAGTGGCCGAAGGTAGCATACTCACGTGACTCACCGTGCCTCGACAAAGGCACCAGCAAGTTCGGTCTACGAAGGACGCAGAGTTGAATAAAATACTTTGTCGCGTAGAATGTCATCGAAATCCTCTTTCGCCAGATAAAAATGCGACGACGACGCGCGGCGACTCGCAGAAGAATGTCACAACCATTGAAAAATGCATTCTATTCGTCGCGGGCTGCGGCCGTCTCGAGAAATAAAAGCCCGCTCGTTCGTGGCCTCGTTGAATTACGCGCGTCCTGGTAGCATTGAAACGGTTAAATCCTCTTCCCATACGAAGATACGTTCTAAGATTACGATAATCCCGCGCCGTCGTTGAACGTCAAACTGATGCGTACATCCTCGTTAGATGATTCACTGTTACCGAGCGTCGCCTTGACTGCTCGTCTCTCTTAATTTAACCGACTTAACACCGGAACGTAGCCATTATTTATACTACTGTTTCTTTCAAATTTATCGAGGAAGGTGTAAACGAATCACACGATTGGTTCCCAATTTTAATAGTAGCTGAAAGTATCGTTAGTTGTTGAGTAGATTTATCAAAATAAGGTATAGCCCATGTTACTCAGGTGTACCGTAGCTTTCTATTCTTTAAAAATTTTAAGAGACTACTCGCTACATACGATATTTCCTCCTTATAATATTAATATAAATTAGATTCACTCTAGTATACTAGTCCCATAAACCCCCTGTTTCACTATGGAGCTTATCCTCTTACACCATATCCAGCCCTCCCAACATAAAAACATTTCTACACAACCTATAAAGTACAACTAGATGATTTCCTTCGAAGATGAGATCAGTAACCACTTCAGCCGGAATTAGCAACAAAGTCGCGAAATGATAAGGGCACGAAGGATCCAACGATGGGGTTGAGCATCCTTGAGAGGGGATGGCTCATCGTTGGCGTCATCGAGCATGCCATTCGAAGGCGAATAAAATTACAAGACGGCGAACGAGAAATGCGCGCGGCATTGAACGTGACGACACACGCTTTCCCCCGGTGCTGACAATTATTTATAAATACGTGACGTCACGTTCCAGGTGTTCTCGCGCGACTCCACTTAGTACGCCGACGTTAATTAGACGGTTACGTCGCGAAAAAGTTCGACGAACTACGCCCCCCGCTGCGGACGTCATGGTTTCCACGATGACGCGAGGAACAGGTCTCCGTTACGGGTTTTCTATGTAAATGTCGCGAGCCGCGTTGAAATTTGTTCCTTTTGCGAGTCGTTTTACCCAGGACGAGGTTCCTACTTCGCCAACGTTCCACCTCGGCGAGTAGACATATTGGAAAAGTCTGGACAGCTTCTTATTTCGTCCACTCTATTCAGAGCAGAACTAAGTGAAACCTGGCAATTAGTCCGGTCAGATTGAAGGTTTCAAAATTTATGTTGCCTTTTCGAAGGTTTCATTTCGTTCGCTATCTCCTCTCGAAGCGAAGGCTTTCTCTGTTATCGAAATTTCTTCAAGCAGAATCGAAAACGAAGGAATCTTTCAGCCAATTTTAATCTTTAGTACATTTTATATATATTATATACATATACTTCATATAAATATAAACATATAAATGAATTAGGAGGAATAGAGACAGATATCCCATTTATATAAAACATACATTTATGTATGTTTCTATAAACCACATATATCGTACATATATATTTTATTTAACCTTGAAAGTCGTCTATGTGAATCCCAGCCAGCACCAAGAGTCTCTAGTTTATCTGATTTTACAGTCTGGCTACTCTGTGAAGCTTTACAAGCTTTCTGCATTTTAACTAGCGCACGGTAGATCCTCCTGGCAGATTAACTCCCCTTATACTTTTCTGCGAGAATCCATTCCGACGTTTTCCTTCCTTTTCGCGCAAGAAACACCGACTCTGGAAAAATAGATGCATCGAAATCGGAATCGCGGTGCTCCCTGTTTCCGCAGGTGCTATTTTGTGTCGTACAAGTGCAGGGAGAGGTCGTGGTCGTCTAATAACCGTTGAACGCTAAGCATCGAAGCGTCCCCCTTGAAAATTACTTTGTCGCGCATGTAAATTGCAAATTAGTAATTCGCGCCTTCGTGTAACTCGATATTATCACCGCGCCATTACATTGGTGCGTGGAGCAGGATGATTTACACGGAGTCCTCCGCGTGCTCCTTCCAGCGCGGTGCAATTTTCCGAGGGCTGATACAGTGTAGCTCCCTTAAATTTAATTTGAGTTTCTATTTTGGTTAGATCTACATCTTTTCAATTTATTTCTACATTCTAAAATTATAATTTCGGAATGAAATCATGTTGACGCAGTTCTGGAGTTTGTCTCGAATAATTAATCAAAATTCCAGACCGAGGAAGTGCGTTTTCGTTCCTACGAATAAATCCGAGTCTGTATTAAATAACGATCGCGTGTAGCGCAAACAACGAATTCCAGCCGAGGTGGAGAAAAGGGGAAGCCAGGTCCAAGGTCCAAAGGGAGAAAGGAAGATGATCTCACGACGCAAAAAGCGAGACGCCGGCCGTGGAGATCACGAGCGCAATTACTCTGGCATTACATTGGCCGATCGAATTTAACGATCGCCCAATAGATTGACTAAACGAGAAAAGGATTCACTCCCTTTTCCAAATGATTTCCTATGTCGAGGAATGGCCCCGTTAGTACTGCGGTGCTCTGAACTGATATAGATATAGGTATTCTCAAGCGCAAGTGCGCTTCAGAAAGAAAACAGATATTTTATCGTTCCAAAATATTTTCATTTACTTACTCACTAAACAATCAAATGAATCATTAGTAATTGTTGGAAAAGCTACCGGTAGCGATGCGTTAGTATTTTAATACCGACCTCGGTGTTTCGATCCGCAAGATCCCTTTTATTCATTCAAAAGCGATAATTGGACTCTATTACGAGATGCTTGCGGCCAATTTGCAGGCACAGGCACATCGGTACGTATCGAAAATTGCACGGTGCGTTATTACACAGTGCCCCTTTTCCGGTAATCGCATAATTGACTTCCATAACACTTATCAACTCGTGTAAGTGAATAATATCGTAATGGTAATGCACGGTGTATAAATAATCCCGCTCGAAAGGCCTTGCTCTTTTCATTGCGGTGTCCAACCGGATCGCAGCTCAGCTACAACCGTAAACAAATTATGAAATCGATTTCCATTCAAGCTCTGTATCGCTATTAATTATCATTGTATTTCTTTTCTTCATTTCTAACGAATCTTCATTATTCGTGGAAGCACAGGCGGCGAAAGTATTTCCGCGCTAACACGCCCGTTTGTCGGCGTCAAATATTTCCACGCTGTATCCAAACAGTATTCACACTAGCGCTTCAACACCGAGGAAACATTTACTCGGTAAAGAAGCCTCGGGGCACGTCGAACCTCGCCTTGAACTTCGAGAATCGATAGCGTAGGCAATTAGACACATGGAACTCTTAGAAACTTGAAAAGTTCGTGGAAAATTCAGTTCGCATCATCTTATACCTCGATTATCTCCCCCGCCACAGACATTTGCATAGCGTTGCAACGAGGTTTTCATAGCAATCGCCATTCGGTTAGATTTTCGTGCGGGAATGTCGGTTGTCCTTGCTTTCGTATGCCAGATCGCTCCCCTTCGAAGTAACAGCCGAGGAAACGCATCCGGTGCAGGCGTGCAGCACGCAGTCACGCGTTAGTTCCCCTCGCCTAACTTCTCCCTCCCTCCCTCCCCTTCTCCGTTCTCTGACGAGGCGCTTTTCATTAGGTTTTTGTTCCCAAACGCGTTCTAGCTGGGCGAGATTGCCCCTGTGAGCGCAACCCGGTTATGATCGCTCAACCACCTCGGACACGTGTTCATTATCACCTGTGGCGTGCTTTCACGTGCGCCAACATCCTGTCCAAGTTTGTTGATTCGTGTGAAAACGATACCAAGGCGATTCTTGCGAATAGGATCTGAAATCATTAATTTAACTTGGATTACAGCGAGAACGAGTGGATTAATCTACTGGATCTCGACTTACACGTGACTTCCAGGTGAAAATTCTATAAGGGGAAACTTGTATCGTTCTGAGAAAGGTGAGAGTCACCTGCCATCTAGAGGCAGAGGACATCCATCAGGTAGTTTCTGGAGGATTGGTCAAGGGCAACGCCTGCGAAGAGGCAACTCAGTTGTTCGGATACTTTTAAGCGGTAGTATATATGAAACACTTGTTTGTTCCTAGAGTCTGACTCATCCTTCAAGAGCCAGGTTCCTCAAATTATTCTTTGATTATGCATCGACACATGTTTACTATCACCTGGGGACTCCATGTTACAGGCCACGCGTTACCTGAATACGTTTATATATTCATGAGATACGACCCTAGCAAGCTACTGGCGACAACGATTAATTAGATTTCGTTTTTGGATGCCCATTGTTTGCGTCTTTGTCGCCCAGACGAAGAATATGATTGAAATTGTGCCGGTGTTCTTCAGATGACATTTTCAAGGACCTCGATCGATTGCTATAGCTTCCGTGTTGTCAACCAAAGTGATAGACTTGGTCTTCCTAGAATTTCCTCGTAACTTAACTATGTCAAGTATCAGTTAATCAAAATTCGATTGATCGAACTCTCTTCGTGCACCAGGCATCTTGGTCTTAGGTTCAAATTCTGGATGGGTTTCGATTTTTCCTCAAAGAATAGGGGTATCCATCAAGATTTCTTCCACAAAAAAAAAAAAAAAAAATAAGGTGTATATTTCCAGCACAGCACCTGTGGTGTGTTGAATAAAAGTTCTTCATTCATAAAAGTTCGATGTTAACGATCACTAGTATCAATCCAGACCAGATTTCCTGTCTTCCCCCTAGAGCTTGAGAGCGAGGATATTCAGGCTTTTCAACGATAGAAAGTGAAATTGTCTCGAGTCCTGGAACAGCAGAGCAAGTGGAAGGCCTGATGGGAGCCCAGGTGAAATGTCTTGGCTGTTGCCAGTTGAAACTGCTTTCCAAACGGACGTGTCTCGTACCCGGAAACCTCAAGTTTACACGTTCGCTGGCTTCTTGGGACTGTGAGATCTTGATTGATGCCCTTGAACTGTTGGATGCCCATTAGCGTGCATGGGAAACTCTTACTTGTATCGGTTGTTATTGTATATGGTGATACGACCATTGTGGCGAGCTGTTGCTTTAACATTCCCCTGGAGAACATTAAGGGACCCTGTACTCTGGACTCTTATAACTTATAACTGTGTAGACCCATTGTATAGCCATTGTGCGGGATCTTTAAAAGTCCACAAATATCCTTTGCCGACTATAAACGCATAAAGATCT
This sequence comes from Hylaeus volcanicus, assembly GCF_026283585.1. Lineage (NCBI taxonomy): Eukaryota > Metazoa > Arthropoda > Insecta > Hymenoptera > Colletidae > Hylaeus > Hylaeus volcanicus. Next base: position 15,643,700 of record NC_071982.1, read on the forward strand.
CGAATTCATTCTCCCAAAGTTGATACAAGAGAAAATATGATTTCTTAATGGAATAGTTTGACTAAAAGTCTCTAGTGCCTTAATTATAATAAATTTAGTATTCTCAGTGCCCGTCTCTTTAACAGAAGTTCCGAAGAACAAGGTGAGGGTGTTCGAAGAGTATGCAATTCACTCGACACCAGGTATACAACAGAAACGACGAAAAGTCCAGGACGTTCGCGTACGTGCCGTGTTGCATAACTAATGACACGGCGATCGGAGAACGATAGATCGGCTTCTCTCGCTATCTGAATAATAATTTGGCTTTTTCACCGTAGGGGAGTCGCGTTGTTGACCCGTTCGACGTGAGAAGGTTCGAGCTGCGAATTTGCATATAAACGCCGCCTCTAACGTTACCTCCGCGCCATCGTTACCGCCGAAAGGTAACGGTCCTCCTTTGTTCGTGCACACGGTCATTAGCAATTATTAGCAGTAATTTTCGTGAGTCGTGAGATGCGGACAGGATCGATCAATCGGGACCCTTGGGGTCACTATTTTCAAGAGCTTTGTTGCTTTGGAAGTATTTCGATCTTTCAAGGTTCCATCATCTTCTTCGTTAAAAAAAAATAAGCGAAACCGCGTTTAAGTATCGGGTCGAGAGATCGGTATTGCATCTAACATAACGCATCGGGGCTCTTAGCCCGAGAAACGGCGATATAAATTATCGACTCGACGCCCCCGCGGTTGAGTAAGAGCCGGCCACGGCGTTCGTAAAATTGGCCGGGCACGTTTACTTTGTTACACAAACGGGAGAAAGAAGGAAGCGGGTGATCCCGGACTCGGGCGAATCTGGAACGAAGCCCGTGTATCTCTCTTACAGCTGGCGGAACGCGGCTCTATCGAACCTCTTCATCTCGAGAAGCTCGACCTTTGCGAAACCTGGAAGTCTGGTATGATCGACTGCGCGGCTATCCGCCCGAACGATCTTCGATATTGGGTTAATTATTTTTTAGCGACCGTCTGGCGGCGAGCTGCGCTGGCTCGTGGTAGCAGCCAACCAGGAAAACCATTACTCTCGGGGAGAAATCCGGAAGATTGCTTTGTCGAGCGCCCAGTGGGGTGTAGGCTACAATGTGGTCGAATTGTGCAATCGATCTGCTTCAGGCTGTTAAGACTTTCAAGCCATGGAAAACCTTTAAGATTTGGAAAATATCGAGGACATGAGGGACACTCGAGACTTTCAATACTTTCAAGGCATACAAGGACTTTAATCAACGATTAATTTCACGAAAGGAAAATCAATCGACATGTTCCTTCAACGATATAAAAACTGACTTATTTGACGAATCAATTTAATAGAAATGGAGAACAAATGATTAAATACCTCAAATCGAATACAATAATCCGTAAAAAAAAAGCTTATCATATTGTTAATCTTCAAGAATTGATTTCGTTCGACCACGTTTGTAGAAGTCTGTTCCACCGTGTAGTGTTACAAATTCGGTACAGTTTAGCACGATTGAACGTTCGCCGGTTAATCATGATCGGGATTCGAAACGTAGTAATTCATCATGATTCCGAAACGGTCGTTAGCAGACAGTTGTTAAACGTCCGAGGAAAAGGGGAAGACGGATTTCTCCGCACGTTCTTCAAATCTGACACAAACGAGCTGCGTATGATATCCTTTACGGCTCGCCTGGAATACGGCCTCTATCTTAATTCGCGATCTTAATACGTCATGCCATCGCGATCGTCCGACGCGTCAGCGTCACGTGTCGCTGGTGGATACCTTCGTCTTCTTCCACCTGCTTCGGAGCGGCGGTTTTTGTCGCGTGATGCCTGTATCGTTTCGTTCCCATTCCCACTGTCTCATTTAATATCTATAATCGTCCTTTTCCATCATCGTTCCAGTTCCCCGAAGTCTCGCCAGATAGACAGTTGTTTGTCTCGACAGATGACGACTTTTCAGCGTTCGCTTCAGTGAAAGGAGATCCTTGAGCTTTGATGAGGCTAGATTTTATTAGAATTCCTCTTCATTGAGTGGGTCGAATCGAGCAGTTTTATAGATTCCGATGAAGTTCGGAATGTGAGTAGGTAGACTTAGTGGCGACAGGTGCAAAAGTTTATTTTTCAATTATGAGGGAGCTGAAGGTCTCGAGAAGGGACTCTTGTGAATAATTGCTTTCACTTTTTGGATTTATCGAGTACTAAGTGAAACGAATTAATATCCATGATCTAATCGAAATTAAAATTTTTTCTTTTTACTAATCATATCTTTCGTCTTTGTTTCAGGTGAGTCACGAAAGCCTACCATAGACAAATCCATAGCTTCCGATGATTCCAAATGAAGTTTCCCAACACAGGTATTTGTCATTATCACTGCTTTATTAATTTACTTTACCATTTTAGATACTATTGTTCCAAGTAAACCACTCATACTATTACTATCATAACGAACGTTTCAATGGCCCCATTTTTGTAGTATCTTCAAAGGTTCCGTCACTTTCGTGCACACCAAAATTTTTCAATTTTTCCAAATTACCAAATCGATGTAGCTCCTTAATTATACCTCCACTAGACTCAGTGTTTATCTCTCGAATAAAAAATAATTCACGGGTCGGTTAGCTGACGTCACATGTTGTACACCTTCTCCGTCTCACTCTCTCTTTTCCTCTCTCCGGCGGTCGCTCTCGATCTCACCAGTTCCCGGTTTCCCTGGCGCGCAGTGTCAAGTTCATCGTTCAACGCTCGTCCTACGTGTGCTAACGCACTCGGCTCGCTTCCTCTTCGGCCCGTAATTATGCCTCTTGCGCAAAAGCTTGTACAACGACGTTCGTGTCTTCGTGCAACTGCTCGCCGGCCAGCCGAGACCTTCTTAGCGGTCTCGATCGACGGCCCGAGGCCGTTTGCCCCGTGCACTTCCTCCGTCGCCTTCGATTCCCCAGAACGCGTCCCTCCGCGTTACGCGGAAGACCACGCACGTGCGATAGATCGATCTCAGAAGACCCCGCGAAATGATTTCGAGTGACGAATAAATTGTATTCTCTCGTTATAAGAAATTATTCTTGTACGCTCGGGAGACGTTCTTAAGTTTTTCTAACGAATAATTACAATAATAATAATGAAATGATGCTAGGGTGGCATCGATAACGACACGAACCGTAAAGTGTATCATCCATCGATACATGTAATTAATGTAGGAAGTCTCCAGTCTCAATAATTGGTCGAACGCGTACTCCTGGCTGTGTCTGACCACTGACGGTATTATCTACTTACGCGCGTGGCTGGCTCCGCGTATCTTCGTCAGTTGTCTCGTTTTCAATACTGAACTCCTACAATATTTACCTCGGAAATCTTTATTTATCCTTTCCCAATTACTTGTAAACGTTTATTTAAAAAATTAAAGAATCTTACCATTTCGAATCCATCCACTAAAATTGTTTTAACAAGGAAGAGATTAATGCCAAGAAACGTAATATTTCTACAGTTATTATTTAATTCCCACGTTACAGTATTATCGTATTTTTTTTTATTGAATGAAATTCTTACGAGCAGTTGCGTAACAGCGTGTGATTCCGTTGGAACGTTAAATTATGGTCATCCTGGTCGCGATCCGGTCTGCTGAACCAGAGATTAGGATTTTGGCCTCAAGAACCGTTTTCGCGGCTGAAATTTACATACTTGAATTTTGGCGAGCCTGGAATTCCTCGAGTTAGCCTCGATTCTTTGAATGTTTCGATGCCGAATGTCGATGAACCTTCGGAGAACGTGGCACAGACGGCGACGTTACGTCTGACTCCATCCTGATTTATCTACTTTCACAACCGTAGTTTTGAATTCGGAATACGTGGAAGATTCCCTAGAACTATCGAGAGGCTTTTAAAGTCCAATTCCCCATCGATCTTTTATTCAATTTCACAGATATTTCATGGTTTCATAGTGAGACTAAATTCGATTTCACGGTGACCTCTGAGACCTACTTTTTTCCGTCTTTTCTCCGTGAAATAACCTGTCTTAAAACCTTCGATCGTCGAATTGAAATTCCATCAAAATTCCGCGGTAAACCTAATGGGTTAATATTTGCAAACAATCCCGAAACCACCATCGGGGGGTATGTTTGCCTCAAAGTGAACGCACGGGGGAACGAAGAAGAATGGAGATACGAAAACACGAACGGGAGAGGGACCAAGATGAGAAGGTGAACGACCTCTCGAGCGCCGAACGGCTTAATATTTCTGTACAGGCTGTGACGCATAAATTACGAGAAGCGTGTGCACGGCTGGAGGAAGGAACAGGAAGTACCGCGGCGCCGACACACGATTTGACAAAGTATTATCGATACGTGACGAGAAAGTCGAGCCTTTGTTACGTTGGACGCGCGTGGGATTGCCATTCGCTGCACGAAGAACGCTCGCTCGATTTTCGTGGTACTGCACCGCGGGACAGAATGTTTGAACACGGCCCTCGACCCCGTTCGGCCATCTTGGCTTCTTTAAAATACAAACATGCTCGAATTTCCGCGCTTGCCAATACCTGAAATCGTCTGCGAAAATCGCAGGTGGAGGAATTCTTGTTCGAATAATAATTCGATAGAGTTAAAATTATAGCGGATGAAAAAAGTGGAAAATCAGAAAAATTAGATTCACTTATTCATAAAGAAACTTACTTCGAGAAACTTACTTATTGCAAAAGGATTGAGACACAAACCCCATCGAGATTGACAAATAGGACAGCGACGCGTGGAAAATTAATAACCGAAGGTTCGATGCCTGGCGTCGATACTCCCCTGGTCCGAGACGTCCCGGTGTCAGACTATACAAATGACCAGTGTCAGAGCATGGCGAATTAAAAGTGACGATGTACGATTTCGCAAGAGGTCTATTGTCTACCCTGACAAAAGGAACGCTGCGTGCCGTTTTTCTTTTCCTTTTTTTTTTTTTTATTTCCATACAGTTCTCGAGGAGAATGCACATTTACACTGGGGATAAGGAAGCCGTAGCACAGGGAATGACAGACGTTATTGATACGTGACGAGAAAGCGAACCCCTCCTTTTGCGGGCCCGTGTGGGATTGGCATTCGTTGCGCGGCGCTGCAAATGGGAATGAGTCGGGATGAACCAGGACGTCGGTATGCAAACTGATTCAACCTCGGACTTTTTCAACTTTCAGTAGACGTGTCGCGAAGTGGGTTGTTTTATTCATTTATTCAGGCACAATCGATACAATAATTGTCTGGAAATTATAGAAATTTAGATACTTCTTAATTTAATTTAATTTTATTCGTCGCTATGTTTAAGGTATGGATTATTTTGCTTTAGAATAATATTTTTACTCTTTTTTTTTTATATATATGGTTAATGTATTTCACATTTTGAAATAGTACGTTTTGCAAGATGACCAGACCAAACCTAGAAGGAATTAAAAGCTCACTTCACGATACATTATGCACACTGGCGTTCGAACAATATCTGGAGAGAACGAGTCTGGTCTCGCTCCTAAATCTCCCATTCCTATTGCCGCAATAATACTCTCGTATATTTCTGACGTTTCCGTGAAGGGGGCAATGATAAAGTTCCTCGTTGCAGAAATTTCACAGTTTCAGTTTTTTCGCAACAACGAGGAACAATTTCACAATTCTATCCTAGGAGAACTATATTTTAGATCTCTGCTGGAAAGAGTGCATCCTCCAACGTAGATTCAAACATAAACAGTCTTTCTTGGACCCTATATATCGAATGTACAAAAATTATTTAACGTTTTAAAGAATTTTATTTTTACAATTTTACTCATGATTTAAAATAAAAGAATCTAATAGCACATATGATAGTTTATAGAGTCAATGATACATCCTGCTCAGATCGAGTCTCGTACGATTCTCAACGCTTCTCAAAAAATGACAAGTCTCCTCCCAAATCTTCTATCTGTTTCCAATCCTTTAACGGTCTAAAGATTAGAATCGTGGAAGGAAATTTACGCCACTTTTTCTTGCCGACCCACAAGCAGGAGAAATTCCGCCAGAGTCACCGACTCTCCTCGCGCGTTCGTGACTATGGGTCGTAAGTATCCGCGACGAAACGTCTAGGTACTTCATCCTGGACGATTTAAGGGATTAAGTTGAATTGCCTCACTGGAAATAACCTTAGCAGTTTCTGCCTGACCGTGCATAAGCGAGCACGCGAGCTCCAGAACTTTCGGCAATCGTGGCTGAATTTTTGCCATTCCGACAGACCGCACGCCACCTGAACCTTCTTACGAGTTCCTTTCGCAGATATGATCATCGACGGAAACGTAGAACCCAATCATTACAGAGTTTTCAATGTAATAAACTGAACGGTTTGATTACGTATTTGTTAGATTTGTTTCAAAGATGAAATATTTCAAAGCTCTTGTACGTCAAAAAAGGTCCACACAAAAAAGCCTTCCATCCAGTAACAACGTCGCGATAGAAACAAATAAACTTCATTCTAAATATTCCACAACATATTATCACCGCCATAATTTCACCGTGTGGACAATTCTATGATTTAAGTCAAGGTATATAAGTTAAAATTTCTCTGGGGTTAGTTTGTCCCCAGCAGTACGCGCGCAGGTGATTGCGCGTCGAAAAGTTTTTGTCGGCCGGTTAACCAGACCAGCGTGCCCGTGAACACGTGCAATTAGCTGAAATGGTGGATGGTAACCTCTTTAGCCGTAATGCATGTTAGAAAGTGCGCCAACGATTCAGCAAAATTGCGACGAACACGAACGGACACGTCGATACGCACGCGGACGCTGACCGAGAAACACGCTTGGTTGCGCGCTGAAATCTGCAGCTGAAATACTATTATTTACACCCGAAGAAGTAGACCACATTATTCATCGATTAAGTTTCCACATTTATGGTAAATCGCAATTTGCGTACCATTACAGTCGAACCTCCATTATTCCATCCTTGATTATTGTTACCTCTATCATTGCTTCCTTTTGTATTTAACGAAGCATGTCTCCCTGTAACATAGACAAAAATCAAGTCGAACCTCCATTATTGCAGCCTTTATTTCTACCTCTATTATTGCTTCCTTTTGCATTTAACGAAGCATGTCTCCCTTAGATATAAAAAAAAAAAAAAATGGTTAATGATTTCCATTATCATGCTATATGATTCCATTAAATTTTCAACTTAAATTCCAAAGTGCCATTACATCTTCGGAGAGTGAAACTCGTTGAAACACCTTTGCTCGTCGGTTTTATACTCCACTCGTCGGAAAAATTCCCGTCGCACGTATGTGCGTAGTGCCGCGTTTAGTTTAGTACCCCCATTTTCCCCGCTTTTCGTAACGAACGATCGTAATTCCGTTATCTTGGGCCATTCGACCGGTTGCTCGAACTTTTAGCCAGTTTATCGCGGCTTGTTTTCGTTTTATCGTCGCGAGCGGCGAGCGTTTCTTTGTGTCTTCCATACGTGCCGATAACGAAACTGCACTCGGCGGCGATTGTATTTTTAATGAGCTTCTGGATGTCGTTACGACTCCCGTCGAACCTTAAATCACTCTAGTCTAGGCTGAAATTAACAAAATTCCAGGTATATGTGAATTTATTCCATGTGAAATTAGAATTTTAAATGTAACGGGGGAAGAGTTTTAGTTTCGTTTATTTTCTTGTGTATTACATAGGTATTATTATATGTTGCGCAATTGTATCTTGAGTTTTGATTTGTTGTCAAGGAAATTAAATTCCCAGCCGCGATCGCGGTTCGATAATTAAAATCGCGCCCGTGCGCAAGCATTAAGCGAACACAATGGCCCGCGGCGCGAACGTTGCAACAGTCGTTGTCGTTCCAGACACATTTTCTCCTTTGTTCCATCCATCTGGCAGCTATCTTGTCCTCCGCGATTCGATTTCCCAATGCGCGGCTAAGCCCAACCCTTCGATTCTTTTCCATCGTGTCGTTTCGTTCGCTCGTCTCCGTTTTTTTTCCTCTTCTGTTTCCCCGTTTGGCACCATAGGGCGCGTCAGGGTGTCGGGCGCACCCTCGTGGCCGCACCCTGTTGTCATCGGAGCAGAGAACCCGATTAGCGAACGTTTCGCGTAATTAAACGCGAGAACTTTAATCGAGCACGCGTTTGGAATTAATCAAGGGAGTGTTCCTAACGACAGGAACTTTCTATCGATCCGTATCGGTCTCTTTCTAGCTGTTTATTTACTTTAGGGGTGCAACTACTTCGAAATTTAATTAGAAAGGTTTCGAGCTTTGGGGAATATGTGAGAGTCGAGAGATGAATTTTTTGTCGAAATTTGCACGTGACTCCAAATTAAAATCGATAACGACTGTGAGCACCTACTCGCTGCGATGCCTCTTGGTTGCATTTTCCTTTGTTGAAATTGCTCCTGCCTTCGAGTGTCGGTTCTTAAACAATTTCGTGCCGCTATGCCGTAGCGGTACGCGGCGGAATTTCACGGATAAATTCCTGGCGCGTCGAACGTGGCCCTGCTTCCACGTAAAATTTCATCCTACCCGTCTCGAACCTGCCGAACCGGTGACCCAGTGACGTACTAAACAAAGCCTGCCCCATCCTCTCCACAGCGTGGTTTTTGACGAAAGGTATGCCGGGAATTAAAAGGGGAACTTCCCTGTACGGTTGCCACAGCTCGAACGAGTTTCTAACATCATCTCAATTGCAAACGAATCGCGTTCGAAGGACGAGCCCAAATTTTTCTATTTTTCGCATAACCCGATACCGCTCTCGCTTTAAACGCTAGAATTTTATCTATTATATTTAATATTAAAAATAAGGTGTCGCAATTTTTCACCAGCCTCCACATAAACTACCACTTATGAACTCTACGTTAAAAATCTCCTGCGATAAATGACATACTTTATTTCTCTAGTACCTTGATTTAAAATAAAGTGGACTAATCATCCGCTATCTACTATGTAGAATATTCCACTCTACCTCCAATCTCTAAAAATAAATAATTTACAATAAAAATTTGTGTCAGGACTTCGTTAAGGCTGCAAATCGTCCACTTATCTTCCGCGCTAGCAATTCTATCGCGATCATGAATATTCAAGAAGCGAAACTTTGCATCCGACTCGGAATAAAATCGTCAAACCCAAGAGGGTTCCGATTTGAAACGAGTTCGTATCCACGAATACCGATCGCCACCCTTTGGGAATAAATACGCGATTAATAGGTCAAGGAGCACTCGATAAACCTGGAATCGCCGAGAACGCTTTTACCTCGGCGCGTTAGGGGTTAACCGTGTTATAAATAACTTTCGCGACGACCTGTTCTCGAAATAAATAAACGAACGTCCCGGCGAACAAGGCGAGCCGGTGGCGAAGATATTAAACGAAGTAACGTATGGTTTCCTTCGGAAACGGTGTCACAGGGCAGTTACAAAAACCCTCCAGGATCTGGCTGGAAAGCGTCGTTAGCGTTTGTTCCTGACAGGTAATTAATCTGTCTCGATAAAAGATACTTAACTGGTACTGGCATTGAAGATACGCTCGCTCATAAAGTATGCAAAGTACTGGTTCGACTTCCACGCTTCGCATCTTCGGCGAATGCTCGAAATAGTGTATGGGAAAGTGAGGAACGTGTTGGACATGCGTATAGCACGCGTTAAAAAAACAAAATTCTCCTTGGTTGGCAATCGGAGAACTACTTGTCTACTAATTATGGAAAATAGCTGTTTATAAAACAAACTTCTTTAGTAGACATAGAGGGCACGAATATTTATGAGACCGACTGTATAAGGTACTCCTATATACTTTTGAACTTTTGTAAAGTTTTGTCCACTTCTATATTTTTATATTCCCGTGTTCCAAGATACTTATATTTATATAATTCATATTTCAACCCTGCTGCGTTTATGAGCCCCTATATTCCTGAACTCCTGCACCCCTGACCTCCTCCATTCCTGAACCCCTTGCACCTCCATCCTCCTACCCTCCTGATATCCTGTCCCTGAGCATGTCAAGACTATCGTATTCCCTCATTTCTTACAACCCCTACACTCCTAAATTTCTGTACACCTCAGCTACAGAGTCTCTAGGTAACGACTTCTCGGTTATTTGGGGTAGGAGGAGGTCGTGTGTGCGCGACAATTGAGCGATTAAAGACACTCTGGCGTCGATTGGAGCCGCTTGCGCAAACCGCGCGTTTGCGGCCGATGACGCACAGCCTCGCAGCCGTTTCAGCCACGTTTCAAGCGCAATTTCAACGGCTTCCATTAAGCAACCGATGATTGCCAGCCGATTGGTTACAAGGATCTCTTAATTGCGTCAATTTTTATTCCGAATCAGAAAATACTTGCACCTCTTACACTTGCAAACAAAAATATTGTTCTCTTTTAAGGAGGATCTAAAAAATGATTGGACAATATTAACACGTTGGCTGCCAGACTAAATTGCTTCAATCAACCACTGATAAATTGGAAAGCAAGTTGCACCGTTAGGAAGAACTCGAACAGAAATGCATCGAAGAAGGATGATTCGGGTGGAAAGAGACAGAGTTTCCCCGCGACTTTTTATCATCGCGAGTTTTTCCACGAAAGTGGCCGCCAAGCGATGGCCGAGACGATCCCCGTGGAAACGACGAGGAAATTGTGAAAGCGGGCTGGAAACCGAACAGGAATCTAGCAAACTCGTTCTCTATCCAGGTAAAGGAGACTCGTTTTATCAATCCTGGCTGCAAGAAAGTGTGATGCACGTGATGTTAGCGCCGAGGTCATTCTCTTTTCACGCAGCAAACTGGAATTCAAGGAGCGTTTATGAGGAACGCGAGCGGTCAGGGCAGGGTGATCGTCCGTGACAATGTAAATCCTAGATAATTAATCGCGGCTAAATATAGCGTGTGTTATTGGAAGGCCTTCTTGGACTGAAGTCTGCATCTTTATCAAACTCGAGGAATTAATATTTTAACTATACGCAAAGAAATGGTAGAGGATCATTCTTCAAAAATAGAACAATTTCGAGGTCTAATATGTATAAGTGATAGATCGTTGGAGGACCATCGCTCTTACTAACATTTAAAGGCCTATCGGTACAAAACTCCAAACTCCCTCTCACGTTGACCGCTCCCCTCTCTCAATGTTCGATCACAGTGCGGGGTAGTACTGTCTCCACCACGCAAGAGTCGAAATAAAGTAATCCTGGTTAATGTAAATTCGTTCGGCAACGAGTTTACCAGGCATCCAAGCAGCTAACGAGCAGCTGGGCTCATCGTTTACCGATCCCAGAACCAGTCGACGAATTTTCTCGGGTCTCATCGCCCATGTATGCCGGTCGCGCTGAATCGGCACGCCGCTCCGTCGATTACACGCGTTTATTGCAACGGCGTTCGATTAGCGCGTTTAATTTATCGGCTGGTTTACGCCGCTGAATACAGCGCGGACCTTTATTGCCACGGAGATATGCTAATGCAGCGCGATAGTTGGCCAATATTCTCTTGCTCGACTATCGGCGCCGATCGCTGCCTAGTATCGCGCAAGCGAGAGACTCGCTGTTGCTCGATTTAGTCACAGTTTCGCGAGTTACGAGCCACGTGTGCGTTATCGTTACAGCCTCTTCGCGCTTTCATGCCACGTTTCCATGGAAAGTATCGGAGCGCTTCTTCTTAGGGGGAAGGTGGGGGCAATAGGCCTTGGAAATTTGAATTTTTTAGCGAAATTTGTGTTGGTGGATCGGAGCCTTTCTCGACTTGTGATTTCTGTAGGAATAGCTCGTTTTTACTTCGATCTTCTTGTTTGAAAAAATTGCGTTAGGTGTGAGGTATTATGAGACACTATGACAGGAGTCTATCGTAAGCTTCGAATCGGCTCTCGAAATTTGAAATTCTTAAATGAATTTTAAATTGGCTTATTGCACATTCCCTTACTAAGGGGAAATCTAAACGATCTAGCTTCCAAAACCAGAAGAATCAATCGCTTCAAGTGCTCCTCCTCGGGTTAGTCCAGGCCTCCAGACTCTAGTTTCGTTGAATCCTCAGTGTTCACCGCGAGGTAGCGTGGAGAGACACGCAAGCGAGATATCCTCCTCCTTGGAAGAAGAATCCTTATTCTGCCCGCGGAGATTCGCTCGGAAAGGACGAGCATTCCGACGAACGCGACCGCTTTTTCGGCTCGCTCGTCCCGCGGACGAAGTTAATTTCGTTTATTAGGAGAAAGAGAGAGAGCGAGAGAGAGCCAACGAGAAGGAGGAAGGGGGAGAGAGAGAGAGAGAGAGAGGCGAAGGGCGCCTCGTCGCTGGAACCAGTTTCTTCGTACGTGCTTCGGCGAAATTTTATTTCGGGCGCGTTCCACTGAACGATTATCCTTACCGAGAAAATATGGAGGTAAGGGGAGCATCCAGAAAAACCCACGTCCTCTTGGATTTCTGCTCCTTTCGACGCGAGGAGGAGGGGGGGGGGGAGGGAGGGGGATGGCGATTAGCCGGTCGGAATTCACGCGTCCGATTCGCTACCGAGAAATCCAAGTTTCGTTGGCGTCCTCGGGGAATATTCATCGCGGGGTTTGATATCGAGACCATTATTAATAAATAGCAGCAGGACTTAAAAAGACCCTAACGAGCGAACGAGTCGGTCCTCGAAGGGCAGAGATGTGTAACTTATTTAATACGCGCACTGCATCTTGGCGAGTACTCTTCTTGGAACAGGTTATCCGAAGGTCGTCGATCGCTGATCTTGCCTTCAAGATCCCCGATAGTTTTGCTGAAGTGCGACTGCACCGGCTCGTTCCTGGGATTTTCTTGCCGAGGCACGGTGTTGGCTTGACCTTGGAGTGACCTTGCCACTGACATTTGTAGTTACAGATATTATTGCGTTGTTGGAAAACAGAAGTGGTCCAACGTTATTTGGTCAGTATTCTTTGGCGTAATGGATTCTTATACGTATGCATATGTATAACAAACGCTAAGCGCGTAATGTTTTGCCTTCTTCTCTCTGCTAGTTACCAATCGACCGTCTCGTATCGTCTAAGCGTGTAGTCGCTGTATTTACTAAATATATAGATATATTTCTTGATTAGCCATCTGAATACATCAACAAGAGGTTTGTTCGTTTGTTCGGTCCGCATACAAGCCAGAAACAGCAGAAAAGCAGTCCCTTGTTAGCGATGCTCGCGTGGGCGTCCGGTTGCGTTAAGAGCAGCCACGCCGTACTTAAGAGCGGACACCCGAGATGGAGGGTCCCCGGGGATGGAGTCCGAGGTGGTGGCAGTCCCGACGCAATTACCGTGCCGCTATCAGCGGTTACGTCGCGAGCCGCGCAGCCGACTCGTAAACAGGGAGGATAGTTTCGCGGATAGTCGGCCGATTTTGCGGCGAGATAACCTAACCCCTCGCCCCCTCCTCGCGAACGGTCAGCAATCTTTACTGCCGCGGACGGGGAAACGTCATAACTCGCGGCCAGAGTAGCCACCGTTCGCCAAGTTACGACCCCGCCTCGCGCGAATAACGCGCTAATTGAATGAACGTTGAAACTGCCCACCTTATCTGCCCTTTGGATCTCCGATGGCTGGCTGCTTTTAGAAACGGAAGTTCCAGCATCGTCGGTATACCCTGGGCAGGGTTCGCGACCGATCGCGGTGCTCCTTGGGAGTTATGGGGTCGTTAATGCGATACGCGAGCCTAGATTTATGGAGGATGCCGGGAGAGAGATTAGTTTCGCTGTCGAAGCTGGACGTTGAGGGCCCCTGGCCACTCTGGAAGAACGTTTCCTGCCGTTGAGCTTCAGGGCTGCTGACCCTCGAACTGGCTATCGCGTGGAACCCGCTGGAAAAATGGAGCTGGGGCTCGGCTGTTGGCTACCGAGGCCGGAGCGATGGCTGAGTGTGCGTCAGGTGCGTGTTTGATAGACGAAACGATCTTTTAGAAGTAAACGTCTCAGCCTTGTGCTCCTAAAGAAAATTTGGGCATACCGTGAAGAATACCTTCAACACTCAACGTTAAATTTGCTTGCGCTATGAGGAAGCTTTGCTCTATCTCTGGATTATGTGCTGCTCAAGTTGTCCTACGACCTGTCAGATACGATACTGGGTTGCGAACCCCATGTGTTCATTCCAGTTGATGCATAGCCTTTCTAAACCTCCGCTGTCTCTGCAGGGCAGTGCGTGAGTGGACATATATGTACCGCAACTCATCAACCGGCTCAGGGGACTAGGGTCTGTCAGCCTGGAGCGACTAGGAAAGACTAGGGAATATTCAAACCTGTTGCCTCTATTGCCAACTCCTGTGGTACCATTTAAGCTTCGACGAGGCTTCGACGTCAGCTTCGTTTCCAGTCAAGTTAGCCTGCAGTTCTCGGTAGCGATCAACTGGAGTGGTACACGGAAATCATACCTCTGACAGGCACCTGCTTCCAAAATGGCTGCGTATGGAAACTGTTAGGAAATAGTAAATATTATTCAGCTACAAGGTGGCTTAGTTAGTGCTAGATGGGCTGTGAACAACGCGTGTCAACTCCTTTGAAAGAAGAAAGTTTGACGCGGAGAAAAAAAGCTTATACACCTATAATACATCAGACCCTACATGATGCTTTTCAATTCTGAAGATGCCATCATCGATGCAATTTTGGCTCTTATAAACGTCACTCGGTCCATCAAAGCACAGCTCTTCCAAGTCATCCAAGATATCTACTACTCTAACATCCTCCACGGTTCATCTATGAAGAATCTATCTAGCTCTGTCGACAGTGAACATTTCCTCAACAAGGAATGATTCCTCAAGTGAACGAGCCGACTCTAACACGGAACGATTAACAATCTAATTCAATTCCAGAGTCGTTAGATACGGCAACTGCGGGCTCGTTAATACGCTTAAGTAAATACGCCCGTAATAACAGATAGCATTACGAAGGAATAGATTTTCGCGGTCACGCAACTCGCCAACCGGATTGCTGGCGGCTCTCGCGGCCGCGTGATTTCAGCCGGTGATAGTTCACAGGACGAGAGCGTTATCGACGTGATTAGTCCAAACGCGCATCGCGTCGTAACTCGCGACGGCGGCCTTCAAACGCAGTCGCTAAATTACGCTTATCCCATTTGCGCAGGACTTTCTCTACGCAAGATTTCCTTTCCGTTGCAAATAATCCCTTTGTTTGGGATTGATTTATTTCGCCGTGATTTTTCCGCCATTTTCGAAGTCAAGAATTCTTGTGTTTGTTTCTTCCTTCCATTATTGGCGAAAGCGTATCATAGTTACATAGCTTGGGTATCCTTGTTTCCAATACCAGTCGTCAAATATTCACAAAGGTCTTTCAAACAGAGTCAAACAATCTCAAACCTAGTCTACCTTCAAATGTTCGTGCAAAGCTGGTAACCGTCGTCGGGGTGCAGTAACGCGGCTCTCGGTATCCCGACGACGATGATTGCGAGTTGCCTATGCACGGTACCCTCTTTCCCTTTGGCTTTTTCCCCGCCTTTCTCTTTCTATCCGCGGCGTCGTCGGTCCGTCTCTCCAAAGGTTATGCTCTTGCGAGACAAGTTGAGCAACGAGTCGGTCCGCGTACCGGGTGTCCCGCCACGACGGTGTACAAATTTCAACGGACGACAGGAGTCGGTAAACTATGGAGCAACTCTATCGCCAGCCCGCGAGGCCGATGTTTCCCTTCTCTCTGCTACCAAGCAATGGCACGAGACCTGTCGGAGTGATGGGGAATGCGATGGCAAGGATCCGATCGCATACGAAATTGTGGAATCGACACGGTTCACTTCGACGTATGGTCTCGCGAATGGAGCCTGTAAATAGGAGACTCATCGTCGGGCTTTGGATTCTTAACATGTAACAATAAAATACGTGCGAAGGGGTCGGGGAAGAAAGTATGAAGTTATGGAGCTCAGTGGTCTAAGTAACAGGGTGGATAGAGAATCTGTCTTCTGAAGCTCAAGATTCCTCACGAGGTTAGAGTGTTAATGTAAAGGGTGAGAACATGGGGGAAGATGAAAATTGAAGGTGAAAACCAAGATACATAAATAGATGCCAGGTGACAACGTCCCTCGTGACATCGTCGATACTGCACAGCACAGCTAATTCGAGATGACGGATAATAAACAGTCCCGTAACGTTTATTAATTCAAAAACATTGAACGAGATTATCTCAAGTAATTCGTTTAAGAGTAGACGATACCAATCACGAGAGGTTGCATTGAGAACAGGTTACGAGACTCGGGAAAGGTTTAACCGGAAAAGCAGGAAGAGCTGCGCGAAGCTTTAGCAGATAAGGAAAAGATTAACGACGTCTATTGGCTTTTATGAAAAGGGGAGGTGACCTAGGCTGCGGTCCCCAGTGGTCAAAGATGCTCATTTGAAATTCTGAAGTCGAACTACCCAGAGGACACGAAGAAATCTCAGTGAGCTTTGTTAGCTAATCGTTCCAGAAGTTTTCTCTGCTGTAGTTGGTAATCGGTAGCTTCTTTCGTGGTTAGTCATACTGCACGGTGGCTGACACCTTGTCAGCAACGTGACAACTGATACGTGACCTGGGAATAGATACGCCACAGACCTGTCCTATTCGTTCCTTTACGAACTGTCGGATTAACTAGATTTTTATTAGTGCACGGACGGACTTCGATATCGACCGAATTAACGTTGAATTTCAATCGGTCCTGCTTCTTGAAGCATCGATAACTGTTAGCTTTCAGAGAGACGAATGTTATAACACATTGTTTCTGTATGATGTAATCCAACTATCAATCGTCCACATTTCTGTGACACCTCATATAACAGCCTATCTATGGAAACATTGGAAACCGTATCGCCTCCAGACACAGGTAACAAAGAGTCACTAGGTTATACACGAAGACTATTATTGCCGTGGAATTTTGCCAGCGAGATTAATTCCGCGATGAACGATAATTGACGCCACTTAAGGCTAATGGAATCGATTTCAGAACGGGTCTATAACGATCTTCAGCGAT
Source organism: Hylaeus volcanicus (assembly GCF_026283585.1). Classification (NCBI taxonomy): domain Eukaryota; kingdom Metazoa; phylum Arthropoda; class Insecta; order Hymenoptera; family Colletidae; genus Hylaeus; species Hylaeus volcanicus. The sequence goes on from NC_071982.1 coordinate 15,660,575, forward strand.
CGCCGAGCGGCAGAAGGTCAGAGTGTTTCGAGAGTGTACTCCTATCGAGAGTATCCTCTTCCTTTGGGCTATTTTCTTAGCCGGTTAATGACAGCTTAATGTCTTCACTTTGCAAGAATTATTAGAAGATAGCTCTACACTAAAACGACCATTAAGCCTGACATCCTCGGTTTATAGAAATGGAGGACTTTGTAAAAGTCTCGAACGTTGAAAGTCGGAGCTAGACGGGATTACTCGAGTGGGAATGTAAACATCTGTTAACACCGATCGACAGAAACTAGTTTGCGAGACCGATGGCTTCGATCAAGCCGAGAACAATGGACAGCCTGTCGCGCAATCGTGTCTTGTCCGATGGAGTCAAATATTATAAACGCAGCTTCCGTTTCAGCGTAATTAAAAGCGATCGCGATCGGTGCGGGTCGTAGCGGAATTCTTGGGCGGGAATCAAGGCATGATCTATTCAATTGTGAAACGATGAAAAGTATCGCGATCTCGATTTCCCCCCTCGCGGTAAAGTGCACCGATGCAGCTAAATAGGCCGGAGTCTCACGCTCGCCAGTGCATCTAGGCTTCGACGCTTCAAGGTTGCAACGAGGATTGGTGTCGCGCTCTTGTCGGCTGCGCAGACCTTTTAGCGATTTTGCAACGAAATCTGCGACTCTGCAACGACAGTTGTGCAACGCTACGCCGCGCCATTGTACACGTCGACTTCGGCATTACGGAGCAGGCCTGACACAACCTGGCTGAGATGATAATAGTTAATCGTAATTACCAGAGCGAAAGCGCTCCGCGCGCTCTTGCAATTCCATGGTGGAAATTTGGAAATTTCCTTCCAGCTTGTTCGATTTGGGACTTCGGAAAATTCTAAAATTCTCTCAATTGGAATATTAGAATTCTTGGAATTGTCAGCTTAGAATATTAGAATTCTTGGACTTGTCAGCTCGTGAAAGTCCCCAAGTTCCCCTTTCGATATCCGCGAGTATCGCGTTCCCCTCGAATTCTATTCGCGTCCGTGTAGAAGCATCCCATCGCGCGCGAGGCTGCTCGCTGGGAATAAGCTAAAGTATTGCGCTCTCGATCAAAGTCGCGCCTGTGGGACGGGCGCTTTGGTTTCAATACCGCGCGGCTCGGCCGATTTTTCCGGGATTCCAGCTCGTCCGTGTTCTAAGCGTTAATAGGGATCGTCGTTGATGTGTAGCGTCATTGATTATACGTTGCAATAATGCTTCACGACCAATTAAAATGCACTGTTGGATACTGATATACTGCAAATTAACCGGCGGTATGTTGCCGCTTAATCAGCATATTTATTGCTGCTAGCCAGCCGGCTAGAAGGAACGAGAGAGAGAGGGAGAGAGAGGGTTAGATGGAGGGTTAAATGGAGAGAGAAGGAGCGAACGAGGGAGAGAATCGTACACGAACGCAGGCACGATACGCGACGATGTGGCTCAATGTTGCAAGTAGTACCAATTTCATTCGAGATACGTTTAATCCTGCCATTGGGAATGACTTGGATAGTCTGGTCGTATAATAGGAACCCTCCAGGCAGCTACGAGTCATGTTGTCCTACTAGTTTTCGTACTCCGATATAACGTATGGTCCACGGAGTTCGAGACTTAACCTTTCCCTCCACTATATCATGGCGCGCCTCGTATTTCGTTTCACGGCGTCCGCGCTCTTCTTTTCTGCTCGACGATCTCGCTCAGGAAATTTATTCGACCCCTTCTGATTTTCTTTTTCGACGATGTTCGTTTTTCGTCGTTTTCGTCGGTGAAAGTGAGCGGTTCGCGCCAGTGCGAGGCTCTCGGAGACCTCTACCCCGTTAGCGAAGCGCAGGAATTAGGTACTGCTAGAGATGGAAACTGGAAACGCTAGGTAATCGCGGGTACTCCGTAGAATTCAATCGTTATTTGGCAATGCCCTAACAAGGGGAAAAAAGGTGGTAATGGGATTTCCAATAGCGGCTCGGGATAATTGAAGTGTCTTTCGCTGGACGCAGGCGGCCATTTTCCACCAGTCATCCGGAACGATTTCCAATAGATGTTCCAGATAACTGTTTCGAGAGGCGAGAGTGAAACGGACGAGTCTTGGAGCAGGCTGGCCCGTTAATACCGCGTATAAAACTCCCAGTGGAATGGGAGATTTTGTTCCAGACAAAGGGGATCGATAGAGCCCGCGCGACGGTTAGGTTTTCAATGGAACGAGATACAAGGCTGGATTGACAGAGAGTAAGATTATTATTACTCGTTTGTCCGACGTATCTTTGCATCCATCTGGCAAACCATCTCTCGGTAGCGCATCGTCGAGCGTTGAGCTGACTACCGACACACAGGCGAGGACGCATTGCGTCCAATTGCTTTCATTCGTTGCCTGGCTCGCTGACAACAATGACGCCCGATAGATATTTATGCACTTATTATCTTATTTCACCGCGGTCAATTAGATTTATCTCGGCTAATCTTCAGCCGTTTCCACTGACGTTTATTGCCGCGCGGTCGCCTAAGACCGTTCCCCTTCTCGAGTCAAATCCGTCCGCTATTATACCACCATTAGACACCTTCGCCGCGTTGAAAATGATAGTGTTCCGCGGCGCTGCGGTGTTCAGAAAATTTAGATCAGATAACCACTCGCTGGCGAGCCACGGTTTTCTTCCTTTTCGTCGTGTTTCGTTGCACGCAGTGCCAGTAACATTGTCTTTTTAGCGCCGTTATTCTCGAAGCTCTTCTATTACACAATCAGAATTCTGTACTTTTGTTTCCATAGACGTGCTCAGATTAGATCAAACGTTTGCGGATATATTGTCGGGCGGGGAAAGGCTATCTGTAAGTAGTTATTGTACTTCGGTTCCGCGCGTATCTTCGGTTTTAATAGCGATCTTCAAACGTGGCAGCAATGTGATCGAACGAGATCGTCAAACCTGTGCATGCTACTCTCAGCGCGCAATGTTGCGTCGCGCACCTTCTAAATTCCCAGAGCTGCGTGCCGCCTCTCTCCATGGGGTTCTGTGACACACAGTTAACCGTCGGGGCCCCGAAAAAAGGAAACCAGGCTCGCGTGCAAAGACACGGCCCACACGGCTGCGTGCTCGCATATTTATACGCGCGTTCCCGCGCGCCTTTAGAATGCGCCTCGAAGGCGGACACGCTCCGGCCGGCCTCAATTTGTCCGAGTCTTTAAACGCGCGTTTCGCGCGTTTCTATCTCTGGTGGCGGTTCTCGCGGAGCGGGCTGCGGAGTTTCCAAGCGGCGGTATCTATCCGCGACGATCTCGCGAAGGCGAAACGCGAACGGCCGACCAGGAGAACACGGGATCCAGCCGGCAGATAAAACGGAAAACGGAGGAAGAGTTGCCCCGATAATCGCGTACGAGGGAATTTAATGACCCATCCGCTCCCCTCGTGTCTGCGAATCACTTCGATTCTTTCGCTTCGAGGTGTTCCTCGCCACCCTCTCCGGTTTCGCGTTGAAAATCGAGGCGAGCGGTTACATCTCTCTTTCTCAGGGCCAGTCGAAGACGTTTTATGGAAACTTCTGTGGAAACTAGGCTGGTCCACGGAATCTGGAACGAGCCCATGCAAACGCGTTATCTGACCAATGCGTTCACCTATCTAACCCTCTTTCCCACCCCTCTCGCACGTGTATCCTACACCCACTCGTTGCCAGGTCCGAGCACGTCGATACGGTTCTCGGTTACCTAATCGCGCCTGGTGCTCTATCGTCGACGGCATTGTCTCTCTTTCCCTGGCTTCGTGCCTTCTCTGCTCTCTGCTGCCGGTTCTAGCCAGATTCAACGACGCGTGACCGCAAACTTTACTCGTTCCATTACATTTTCTACTTGGATAATCCAGTGCGAACCGAGCCTGTTGCCGACACGCGGTGTCGCGTTCTTGGAGTGGACGAAGAAGCATTGGCAATATTGGGAACGATTATGAGGATTTTCAATTTGATAAGGGAATTTGAGTGACGTTGAGAAATGGCTTTCTAAGTGGAACGAATGGAGCGAATCTTCTCAGAGAAGATTATTGTAAGAGTGTATGCAAGACAAACTTAAAAAGAAGAGAATCTTCACAAGAGAATCTTCAGAAGATTTTCGTAATTTCTAGCGCATTCTATTTTAAAGACGAAGTACCGTGATTCTAATCAATTTTATTTTCCTCCAATTCCCAGGAGGATTCCTAGAAGAAGAGAATCTCTAGCTTTAAATCTCAAGCCTCATCCACCATGTTCCCATCCAGGAATTTTTTTAATCTTTAACCCACTCAATTTTTTCTCGAGCTACAAGTGAATTACGAACGCAGCTAGTCGAGAGTTAGCTTGATTGCGGATCAATTTGCATGAGGGACCACCCGACGATCTAACGGTCACAGGTGTTCGGATAATAGGCGCCGAACCAAAGATTAATATTCGAAGGATTGAGCGCGCGCGCGCTAAGTTCGCGGTGGATCTAATCGTAGGTTGGCTCGCCGGCAGCCTCTCGTCGGTTTAACGATCCTCGGAGGCCGCAAATGAAGCAGAAAGTTAATTCTGACGATTGATCGTCGTTAGGGAAGCATGCACGGTTGGACAAATTAAGGCGTAACGGGTAAATGGCTCGTTAACGCCGGCTCCAGACTCCATCTCTCTCTGGCTTTGTGTTCCACCGATAGCGAGTTATTTCGTTTGTTTGTTCATCAATCTACGGGGCGGAACTAATTGAAATTATTCGTTGGGTAGTAGGAAGTGGAGCTTGCAAAGTAGTCGACGAGGTCAACCTGTGCGATGGTTGCGCGAAGGTCGGATAGGTCAAATAACTGGTCTTATTATGGAAACAGGAGGGAATATTCCAAATCTTTTACATTATATTCATTTATTAAATAATGTATAAATTGTGTTATTAAATTACAACGATCGGGAACTGGTTCTTCATGGTCTGTTCTTTTCATTTCAGGAGCGAAACGCAACTTGAAGAGACGAGCAACGAGGAGAGAGCGCCAACATTGTCGGTGAGTCGACACATCCGTATTTTTCATCGAGTCATCGGCGATCAATTAACGCGTTTTTAATCAGACCTTTTTCCTCTCGCGTCGAGCATCCTGGGTCGATGACTTCACTGTTTAGTCTCGATTATGCAGGAACGTTGAACGGGAAATTTGTTTTACTATCTATTCGATGCGTGCCTTCAATTTTTATACCTTTTATACCTTTTTTCATCTCTTGATTGAATTCTCGTCGGTCGGATTTTGTCCGAGGAAAATATGTACGACGTGTAAGGAAAGAATGACACGCCCCCCTTTTCTTCAGTTTGTATCGTTTTACCAAACTGGGGGCTTGCGTTTCGCTAACATCCGGTCGTTTCAGAACGCGACACCGTGAACGTATTATCGCGTTAAGAAGAATGGTCTGTTACTTCCAGAGTTAATGGATCGTGAAAAGTACTCAATCGATCGTCGCGTTCCCTCCGCTTTTTTTTTTTTTCTTGGCGAAAGGGTAGACGGAGAGCTGGCTACATATTTTTTTAACGTTGTTTCAGTACAGCCATATACGGTTCAGGATGTGTTGTAAATTAACCCTGGGGTCCACGATCGAGGACAGAAAATTGAAAAATTACCGACACTGAAGAAAGACCAGTTTTCTTCGAAAAACTACACTATTAAGATTGTATAAATCAGATTATATAAATTCAGTGTTTTCCAACAGGGTAATACAATAATCTATAACTCGAGATCATTCGATATGGATCAAGGGCACCCAAGGTCAGTTACACCCCTCAATTTGACCTGCCATAGGTATAAGATCGAGGCCACCCTCGAACTCCCTTCGTCATCAACTATTTCACCATTTTACCAGTATCTAGATCATAACCGCTCTTCCCACTATCCTCAAACGCCACTCCACATCCTCCACACCCTGCACCATCGGTCTGCTCCACTTGCTCCGGGTATTCCCCCACGAGGACTCGAGCAAAAAGCCGCGGATGCATCGTTCGGCTGAACCCCAATGACCCAGCGCAAAAACGGTCACGATATCTCTGACGCGGCTCGCGAGGAGGTGGGGGGTGGGGGTGGGATGGGAACAGGTAACGAGCGATCAGATTTCTATCGGGCCAAGCAGTCCCTCTCGGGTTAGCTGCCTTTTTCCATCCACGAGCGAGTCTAGGACGAACTGTTTCGGTCGACTGTACCCAACGACAACCACGGCGGCCATGCATCGCCGATGAGAATATGACCCCGGCACGTACAGCTCGGTCGCGAAGCGTATAGGCGTCGTGGCGCGTCTCGAGGCCTCAACGGGCCCCTCTGAGACACACTGGCGGTTGATGGTGGTGGTCGTGCGTCGGTGGCCCCAAGCCGCACGGTGTCTGCGATTGTGGTCGCAGAGGGGACGCGCGTGTAGGTGATCCTCGGCGCTGGCGATGGTGGGAGTACCGCAAGGGTCAATCCACGGTCCACCATTATATTCCACGGCGCACGGGGGCCTTAGGAGAGCGGGTTCACAGCCGCCACGACGACGTTCGAACGCTTAATGGCCGGAATTTGTCTGGTCGGCAGGTACACTGACAGCCAGTCGGTAGAGCTGGCGGCCGTGCCTGTTTGCCCGTAGCAACAGAGACGCCGCGAGGATGCACCGTGACGGAGCGAGCAGGAACGAGAAACACCAGACCTGGGATGTAGGACAATTTCGCGGGAAGCGTCGATTGATTTTTAGACGGGAAATTTATAGAGGGAGGCTGGCCCAACCCACGAGCTGCAGTCCTTGCTGGTGAGAGCTTGACCGTTGAGAATTCGTCGATCTTCCTTGGTTTGGTATTCTTACTTTTCGTACGAATGATTAGGGATAGACACGTTGACCTTTGAGTTGAAGATTCATGAGGGAGAAGATGCTTGAGGGAGGTTGGAGGCTGAGGTTGTCGAAGAGGGAAATCGGGAGAGCAGTAGCTACTATGTTACTTACAGCACAGTGATTGGGAATAGGATCTTTGGGGTAGAAGGGACTGGGTTAGATCTAGGATTGGTTAGGTCAGCAACAGAGTACCAAATGGCCATGTCAATATTGTAGTTATTTTATCTCTACTATTCCTGAACACTTAAAGAAGGAAGTCAGATACATTCGATGGCTTGTTAGAAATTTGATGGACAGCTTCGGTTGAATCTTCTTCGTGGATAGTCAATCCTTCGACTTCGGGAAGCTCAACTCGAAGACTACGTTGCTAGGAGGAGGATAGTGGAAAGATAGAATCTACCATGCTGCTTTGTGAGGAATGATTAGAGATAGGATCTCGATGGCGGAGGAGATTGAATGACACGTTTCACGACTCCGAAGTAACAGGTGTTTGTAAGGATATCCTGCCCAAGGATATGAAGTCCTGAGAGAGGACACTCAACTACCATACCTTCGGTACAATCTGAGCCATCAGACAATTCCCTCAATATCCTCATCCCCGACAATTGTTCCAACACCTACCGTTACGTATTAATTATTTCCTTCTCAGCATATTCCAGGCAAACCCCGTTAAACAGTCCCCGGCCGATTAGGTTGACGAAGTCGTTTGAAATCGTCGGAATACAGGAGGCATTCTAACTAAGCCTGCTACCATAAGAAAATTTCTCCTCGAGGATCCCAGAAGACACCTTTCACCTCGATTCTACCCCGACGCTAGAAATAACTTTCCTGGAGGAACACAAGCCATAAGCGCGGTAGCAGGAACGCGAATTGAATCGAGCAATCCGCGAGGAGATTAATCGGTGACCGTGTCCAGTCACGGGTTACGGGAAATCCTCGGAATACCACGGCGTTCGTCAGGCTTCCACCACTCTCGAACACTTGTCAGTGTTCGCTGCCGTTCGGACGAATATCATCCGCTAATGGGTTATTCGCAGTTATGCGAAGCCGCTCGCTGGCTGCGTTCCACGTCCAACCGACTACCGTGACCTAGACAACGCGGATTGACCCTTTACGGTACCTCGAACGTCAATGGTTTAATTACGGCCAGAAGTCATTCCTTCCGTGGATTTCTTTCCAGCCGATATGGGAGGAGTTCCGCCCTCCAGGGTCAAAGACACGCCTTGAAGAAACGCCGCGTAAATCCGCTGGGACGGGTTAATTTCTTGTTCGTTAACAATCCTGACGGCGCGGCCTGAATCGCGAACGGATATCTTCCCACATTGTCGTGAGATATCTTGGAGTCATCCGCTACTACAGTCCGTTATGGGCATGGTTCCATGGTCGAGCCATTAAAATGGTGATCGACGTGAGAGGTTCTCGCGGTAGTAGCTGTCACGCGTCGATAAATTGATTCGTTGATCGCAGAATCTTCGCCCTTGCTGGCCCAGAGGGAGGATATGTACGTCGAGGAGGAATGTTTTGGTCACTCGAGTTTCCTTTTCAAACTATCACCACCCTTATAGAATTATAGAGCAAGAAACTTTTGATTCCTCGTGTACAAAAATTAGGAACACTCCAGGGGCTGTAGCGATAGCAAAACTTTCCCTTTTTGGCCCGCAAGGCTCGTTACTCGTTCCTCGCCATCCCCTCTAAAGAGGGTACGAGCTTTAGTCTTCAGGGTTCACGCGGTTCACACGCGCGTGGAAACGACGGGACACTTGAGCTTTAACGACCGGAATTTGTCTGGCTAGGCAGGTACACGATACGGCGGACTGGGAAGGCAATCAGGAAGTCAAGAAAGTCGAAGGAGACTAACGAGTCGTACTAGGAATGGATAAATAGGCAGTCGTCCCCACGAGACTTTTTCCGTTCGGATCGGAGTGGCGAGTTTACCGCCATGCGAGCCTCCTTCGTCGTTAGGTAGCCGGTCGCGTTAAAAAACGTCTCTGCGTAGCGAGGAGATCGCACGAAACTCCGCGGGAGGTTGAACGACTGTTATCGTGATGGCGCTTCGATCGACGCAAGGTCGACCGCCAAGTTCTAGGTTAGATTGATGAAAGGATATAGGTGCGCCGTCGTACCCGTAACTGTACATTTATATTTCCATTTCCACGGTATATTCCGTTTCCATGTAGGCAGTATTGTTTTTTTTTTCTTACTTATATTATTCCTTGATGGCGTTAACGTTAACGCGAACGAATGGGCTGACCTATCCTCGGGTCGAACAGAGGTGTTAATGAAACGTGTTTCGATATGGGAATAAAATGGTTACCCTAGATTTTATTATTGGCGATAGCGGTGCGTGTTTATTGCAACAGGATGCATTCGTAACCTTTCATGATCCTCGGGCAATAAAGATGCGATATTATTGACACTGGAACTGGCAAGGTAGCGTGTGCTTGCTGAACGTACTAACTTTGAGATCATAGGTGGGAACGGTTAATAATGGAAGGTTTGCAAATTTTTAATAACTGACTTTGTTAATAACGGTGTCGATAGTATTTAATTAATTTACAGTTTAATTTCGTTTTACGCGCGTTTCAATTTTCTTTTGGGTTAGATTTATAGTCCATCTATTCGTTTGCTAATGGGTACCATTAATCTCTGGCATGCAACTATTATCAGCGTGTCACTCTCGATCAAAAGAAAGTCACCTTCGAGGTATGAAAAGGGTGTCGAAGCTTCATTCTCCGATCCAGTTCGTTTTAATGATCGGTTTATCAATAGTCCTATTCCTTCGTGACTAGCATTAGCCTCTGAAACGACAATTGTCCTCGGCAGAAACAAGGTCATCCTCAAAACATAAAAACTGTCCCAGGAATAGACAAGTATCTCATTCTATGATTCAGCTCCCATAGCTACAGTCTGCACCTAACGGTTATCTTCTGCCATCATCGAGTCACACGGTTCAATTATGGGTGGAGGTACCAAGTTCTCCATTTTGAAGTACACATTGAGAAAAGTGTGGAATTCTTGATCGTGAATCAGAAAATAGCAAGGAGGGTTTAGTAAGCACGATCATTAATTCGCACGTTCCAATTATAGGTGAAAAAACAAACACCCCCCATTTTAAATACTCCTTCACATTTCACTCTTCCTTATAATCCACAAAATGGCGCCTCCGAGGAGTTTGCAAAGCATAGGAGGCTTCAGGCTCCGAATTACAAGTTCTCCTCGCGAAGAAGTCGTACGGGTGAATATTTCCATTTGCATCGGCCATAAATTAACGCGACCAGGAAAAGAGAGAGACGGCGACTGTCAAAGGAGGCACGTTGACCGGTCAACACAATCGGCGTGCCGGTTGTGTAGCATGCCTTTTTCGGCGAACTGTGAACGTAGCCTGAGGTCTGGCATTCCCCCTTTCCTCGTCGTCGTCGGCCGGTTCGTCCGGGGTCACCGACGAGAGGTCACGTCGCTCGCATGGCATCGGTGACTTTTTCATTTTTCTGCCTCCCTCTCCCGTGCCCCCACCCCTCCTGACCCCCTACCCATGTCTCGGGTCTTCTCGATAGCCAAGGGGCCCCAGTGCTCGATGCTGCCTCGTTTAAAGGAGTGGTTTGAACGCATAGGCGCAGCCTTTTGCCGGGTCTCCCACCCCCCCGTTTGACCCTGACTTTCCACGGAATCTTCGACCTCCTGACAGTCATTCCATGTAACATTGCTGGAAATTTGACGTGGGTGTCGACTGTCTTCTAGGTTCAAGCTCGTGTTGGTATGCTGGCCAGAGGGTCCCTTGAACACTCGACGTTTGAGTAGATCGTGATTTTGTAATTGTTGTAACTGTTTTCCGCCCGAGATTCCTCTTATTCTGATATGTTCAACTTTTAAAGGTGTTGCAAAGTTGTGCAGTACAGTACTGGATGGGTCCGAAGTCGGTAATGGGATGAAGTCAGTCTCGAAGTAGATTCATTCTGTCATTGGTCAGACAGGCAAATGCAAACTGATCCCTATGCAAAATAGATTCGATATGTTCCTTTACTTCGATTGAATTATTATGGGAACATCACTGAAGTATAGATTTACCATGATACAATTGTAGCCATTGAATATAAAATTCTGCAGAGAATCTCTTTGCCATCGACAACCCAGCACATATGGGACGCGCGCCACCCTTCGAATCCCAGGAAGACACCAGTTGCGTTACGTGGACGACACAGTGCACAAAGGAACGGTAACGGGATGAACAGTGCCCTCGCGAGCGGTTTTTGCAGGTCGACGGCGCCAATGGTCAAAGGTGCCCACGTATAAAACCGATGAAGACGCACTCGCCGAGAGGAGGAGGAAGTCGAGCGCCTCACGGAGGGAGGAGGAAAGCAGAGGGCTTACCGCATACTCGCCACTCCGTACGTCACCGGCGCGAAAGGATAAATGCTCGCGATTAGCGATTTATTTGAATTCTCTATTGCGCCGCTGAAGCGACGACGTTGACCGACTGCTGATCCTCTTTCTTCGAGCTTGCCCCGAGTCTTCTTCCTGGAGTCGAGAGGGAATTTTACGAAGGATGATTATCGAGGAACGTGAAGTGGAAGCGAGGAGGGACGCGATAAAGGAACGTTTTTGCGAACATTGAACACCGAGATACGCGCTGTTCCTGGAAGGGGACGGCGAGGGGCACCAGGATGTACAGTTTCGATGAACTTGGCGCTTCGGGATGTCAAGGTAGGGCTGGGTGGTTGAATTAGGTTAGAATCTGAGGTTCAGGGTTAGAATTGTTGTGCTACAGTTGCAACGTAGATCATAGAAATGAAATTTATATCGCCAAGTCTTTAATTTAATTAGAATCGAGCTGTTCAAATTGATTAATACGAAATAATTGATATCGTCGCGAATTCGCAAGAAATCGTCGTACCTCCGTGTTATGAACCGTTATTGCAATCGTAGCCAGAATTGCTAGGACGAATATAATGAAAAGTATAATGGGAGAAATGGAAAGTACCGTTCAATATTCCCGGCAATAAAGTGCCCGTCCAAGACATTTATAATTCAAGCAATTTTTCTCCCATCGTCGCGTAATTACAAGTCGCTTAACAATTCACGCGAATAACGAGCCGACACACGGTTGGACGAACGCTCACGATACTTATGATACCTAAACAATTTCCTAAACGACGCAATCGCGGCCCGGCTAACGATTCACGCGAATGATGGCCCTCCGTAACAATTAAACAACCATCCCAGACATTTATAATTCGTATAATTCCCGCAGCACCGCAATCATGCATCCGCGAAGAATTGCTAAGGATAATCGTCTTTCTCGACGATCAAATAGCCTGGTCGTTGGAAGCAAGAAATGATTAGAAAATTAATAATTATACAGGTACTCTTTTTCTTTCCACGCGCGTGTATTTAATTTGAAATGATTTAAAGATGGAGTTAAATTTCTTGGGCTCTTCTTCAGGGATAACAAAAATATTTGAAAATAATTCCTTGGTGTTCCTTGCATAGATTCATTGAAATTTTCTACATTTAAAATGAAGGAAATTCATTTGAATTCGATTGAATTTTCGATTCCAGAGGCCATTTGTACCGCAAGTACGGCGCCGGCGAAAAATTCCCGCGAGTTGAAATGCGCGTGGAGAGTAGAAGAATGTTAAAGGAGGAGGGATACGATTAAAATCTCGCGACGCGCAGCTTCTCGTCGCCTCGAAATTCGTCTTGCATCGACGACCAGGCGGGATCGTAAATCACTGTATCCGTGGAATCCGCGATTATCCCATCGAAAGCGAGCCTCCGTCGGTGAGTCTCCAGGCAAAGAGACAAACGGACTCCGCGTAAGGTCATTCGCGAGCCTATGGTTGCGCGCGTACCTGTATTTCCGCGTTCACGCTGCCGAGCGTCGCCAGGTCGTAGGTCGAATATTTGATAGGCGAACGCCTGCTTAACGGTACATCACGTGCCTGCCCGAGCTTTTGACAATCCACGTCGCGGCTAATCGCGCACCGGCACTCTCTGCTACTACGAATGCGACCTCTCGAGCCCTGGCACCACTATTCCCACTGTAATACCGCCATACCTCAACATTTTCACTAGTTGGGAATGCCCTGTATGCATTAATTCGCGTTACAACGGAGATTGAGATGAGATATGTCGTATACGAGGCGGTATGTTACTCGAGAATCTTCTACTGTGGTGGTTTGTTCAGTACTCGGGAGGTTTCCGAAATTGGGACGCCCTGTATAAGTAACCCTGTAAAAATTCTCCTCACGGGAACTAAACTAACGTCACAGCCAATTTGTCTCATTAATACCTGGAAATGAGCCAACAAACGTAAATACCCGTGCGCGTATATCGCGCGTCAGGTATCCCATTAAAATTCGTCGAACTTCGATCCCGGCGATACCTCGGTAATTGATCGTTATTGAGACCCGCGGATACGTCAAATCGCGGTGGGATTTAATTTCCAGAATGGCTGATCGCGGTAACATTGATTGACAACTGTATACGTTCAATCACGACTATATTATAATCGCGGCGCGCTGTCACGAGTCCCGACGCCATTATATTAGATACGCTCGCGGTTCTCCCATAACTTTCAATTCTCCCGACAAGATTGACGTCAACACGATCTCGCGTTCCGCCTGAAAATACAAACATTTAATTCAATTGAACCGGGTTAATTCACTTCCTAGTTCGTCGAGCGAAGAAAAAAGATATCTGTGTAAATAACACTACGTCGAATCGTGAACGGTGAAACAATGCAAATAGTAACTTATTATGTGCCAGTCACGCGATAAACCGATAACTGAAGTAGGTACTGAATCTACAAACAGATCAAGCTTGCGACGAAGAGAGTCTCTGTCAGGCAATTCAGTCGCCGCTGAGGTGTAGGTTCGTAGGTTTCTGGAACGATTGGATATACATCTGACTTCCAAAATGGTTACTAAAGATGATACGGAACTATAGGTTTACTTTGGAGTCAATAAACGTCTCGAAGACCTCGCTTAGCCTTAAAAACTCACGAGCTGTTAAGATACAAGGAAGTTTTCCAAGGCTCGGGTTGGTCTTGCAACGTGGAGCTCCTCGGCTCCTGCCACCCAGCAAACTTTGAACGAGAGATCTCTACGATACAAGATTCCCAAGATCTTTCTTCCCTCGAAATCGCGAGGTTTCGAGGTGGTCCCACAGCTGCGTGACACCGTCGAGAATAGAGGCGGGTGTAAATCAGAAAAGATCGCGGTGTCAGATTCCCAAACGATACCAGGCGGCTTTTGAAGGCATTGTGCATGGCCGGATTACACGGAATCTATCGCGCATTGTACAGCCTGGCTGAATAGATAGATAAATGGGCAACGCACGGGGAACAGCCGAAGAGAGAGCAGCCAGGGACCACTAAAGAGCACGCTGGCTGGCTCCCTTCGAACAATGGGGGGACTCGGCTATAATCGGAAGTAAGTCTTGTTAGCGTAATGCGTAACTGTACATAGCGGCCGGCTAATTTCGCATTATGTCCCATTACGTGTCGACGGATTAAGGACTTGGGATCGTCGTGAGCGATCGAGCCTTTTGCCTGCCCTCTATCCTTCACCTTTCCACGCTCGATGCCAGCTTGATCTTGAGACGGCGGGGGTTGGGCTGGGGGCGACCCGAGTACCCCGAATGTAGGTCTGATGTCTGTTGCATAAGTAGAAATGGCTTCCTTCTGTCGCTCTACTAACGGTAATTCTATCAGTGAGTGGCATTGAGCGTTGACGAGGGAGGTCTGTAAGCTAGGATCGTACTTACTTTGGTACTCTCGAAAGGAAAAAATATAGGCAAATTTATAGATACATTGGTGTGTACCAAACGCTACGAAAATTGTGAAAGTATACTATTTTGCCAGCTGAATGTTTACGCGGAGATGCAAGAGACGAGGACGCGAGAGGCGTTGGAACAGAGCCTTTTCAGGCGCATCTCGGCGCAGCCATGCGTCTTGCGGGGCAGCAATGGCATTTAAATGTTAGCTGTATCTGCCTGGTGGTATTTTGCCGCGGTTTGAGAGGCCGCATCCCGCCGTTCTCTGTTCAATTTCGAAAGTTAAATGTCAATGAGCAGCGACCATCGCGTTGCACCCGCACCGCTGCACGCTCGGCGCATACGCAGATGCACTTTTCGCGGCCGGGCCACGCAATCACGCGAAACCCCGTGGAATCTCGTTTGAATTATGCGCCTTCCTCGTGTTTTCCTTGGTTTTGGTTACACGCGAGCCAAAGTGGGGAATTACTGAGAACCGCGGGGAAATTAAATCGGAGAGAGATCGTTCCGAGGTGGAACCAGATTCAATGGATATGTTCTTTACCTTTTATATCTCCTCGTTCAGTGTTATTTAGTACGATATCCAATTTGAGTCACTTATGAAACAGGATATTTTACTTTGATAATCAAGGAATTCGAAGGCTGCACAACTTGCTATATTGCGCGCAGATGAAGGATCTCGACCAGTCCTCCATCCAACGAAGATAGCCCATATATGGGACCCACGTACGAAAGCCTCTCCCGACTTCCTTCCACCTTTGCTATCGTCGTTTTCTTTTTTCCAAGATCCTCGCGGCGGCTCCGGCGTCTTTTACTTCCTGCTCGGTTCCCGGCTCAACTTTCCGCGCCGCGAATCGCGCTGCCCATGCGGCGTTTAACTTGGCTAATTGCTAACCGAAATGTAACTCCGACGAATCAGGCGCCGCGTCGCTATCGTGCGGCGATATCACGACTGGATTACGGGGCGCTGCTTGTAAGACGGATTTTTCCCTCGTTGGCGCGGACTGAAAACGAATTAAATCGTTGACCTAATGCGGGGAGATTCGAGCTGATTCGAGGAGCAGCTGCGAACTCGCAGGGAGTCGTTGGACGAGGAAGGCTGTTAACCTTTAGGTTTCCAGAAGGAGTGGAGGACTCGAAGATATTGTGGCTAGGTTCGATAAAACCTTGAAAAACATAACCCACACTATTTCTAGAATTCCGAAGGTGCAATCATTCTCCGTAAGCGACCCGACGCCACCTCTAACAGCTCCGTAAACCCGGAAAATTCCGTGGGATCAGGAAATTCGGGGTCAGGGAACGTCGACCCTTGCTGATCGATGTTGAAAATCCCGGCGATGGTCACGCCACGCACGCGGCAGGAAGCGTGGCGCGACTTCATCTCGGCGCGAGCATGACGGAACGACGCTGCCAACGCGGTAGCAAAAGGCCAGAACCCGGCGCGGATGGTAACGGTAGCCGCGGATGAAGTTTTTAGTATGCACGATCTGTAGCCCCGGCAGGAAACAGAATCCCTTCCATTAGAAGCCGGCGTTCCTGCAGGCTTGGCAGCATTGTTACGCCATAAGCCCACCGGAATCCCTCTTATCGCGCGGAATGTCTTCAGCCAGCGTCGCGACAGGAGGGAGGTGATACCCTTCGGCACCTTAAAAGGGCTCGGACGTACCTGCCGACTCGCGTCGATATTCCACGTACACGCGTCCCTCGTTCCTTTTTTTACTCCTTTGTCGTTGATCAGGCCCCTGAGGGCTTTAAAAATGCAATAATTGGAAGCAGTTGGGGATGTAGAACCTCGTTTATACGAACTGGACCAGGATCAAGGTACGTCAGATAACAGAGACCCACTTCATGAGCCCTCCATCCTCATAAACATTTTTCATCGGTAAATGTGCCTGATGTTCTTGCAGAAATTATGAAACTTGGAGACAAGTAGCGCCCACAAGTAACTATGTTTTATCCCATTAAATGATGACTATCTATAATGGCGGAGTATTTAATTTTCTGAGCCGTTTGGCTTTGACCCAGTTCAGGCTTATCTGTCGAGACCAGTCAACCCGGCAGTCAATATTAGTTCGTGGATAGGAATGTTGCACTATGCGCATTATGCGGAGGAATGAGGCTGCTGTAACAGTATACGTAACGTCGTCTTGCCTTATGTGGAGCACTCTTACTACGCGACTTCAGTTTCCAGGGGACATGAAAGTCTCGCGGACGTAACGTATGACGCGTACTTTGTACACAGCTTCTGTTTCTTCTTAATTGCTGCTACGTCTCGTTACTGTCCATCTGCCTTCCCTTCTTCGGTTGTTAAAAATAAGATCGATGTGACTGAGAGTCAATGAACCATCGTCTTCAAAAACTCTAGAAATAAAAAAATACCATTCGCTCGTCATATATTTCTTCATCTACTTATAAGAACGAAGTGGAGAATCCGTAACGAAAAATGACGTCCACCACCGAGGAAGGTTTTCACTGATCCGAAAAGAGCCTCCGCTAACGAGCTGCACAAGCAGCGATCGCGCTATCTAAGCGCCAGACTGTCATCAGTCAGGGTCTCAATTATTTTTAATCACCGGTTACGCGAGATTAAGTTCGCGTGCAACGCGCAGGTTACCGCGACTCGCGTAACCGACATTGCGTGGCAGGAAAAAGGAAGGCTGGTGAAAAAAAAAAAAAGAATAGAAAGTGTCATCTAGATGTCGTCGGCTATTGGATTGATTCGTCGCGCTTATTAATACGCGAGAGAGTATGATAGACGACATATGATTATTGGATTATGCCAGTGGGATATCAACTATCTGTTCTAACCCACTCGCAGTGTCACTGGTTAACGAGCGGGGTAGCGCGTGACTAGTATGCTGAGTCATCGAATTCAAATCTCGTGGCAGTGTGGGTGATAGAAAAACGCAGCTGAAAAGAACTTTTTTGTTTTAAGTAAAAAGGAATTTGGGTTGGAGACACGAGTTCGATAGATGTACTCTAAAATATATGAACTTTATTTTTATTGGATTTCAAAAGCTAACTTTGCAAATGTATAGAAGCCGGTGCATGTTATCAGGAATACAAAGAATCCAATTACAAAAAGAGAACCGAGTTTTCCTAACGTTTCCAATGGAAAAAAAACCCCGTCACCCTGTTTATCGATGGCACATCGCGTTAGATCCGCCACGCTGCTCTTAGAAATCGTCCGCCATGTTTATCTCGACGATCTTCACGCCGACGCCGACGGCACTACGAGCAGACCCGTAAAGGGTAAAGAGCGGGTCCGGCGGGGGGAGGAGGAGGAGGAGGAGGTGGAGGAGGAGTGGAAGAGAAAAAAAATTGAACTAATTGCTGCCCTCCCGTGGCCAGATTCCCGGAACGAGGCGAAGCGCCTAGGCCTTCTGATTAATTAAATTACTCGGCGTGAAATCAGAGGAGCGAGCCGCGTTACGCCGACGATGAGGCACGCTACGTGTACAGTTCGCCTACTTGCCGCTCGCGTTCAGCGGTAAATCGTCGAATTAACGTCCGTTTCTTGCGACTGCGCCGATTTCACGCGGCTCACGTGCGATTTTTCCACATACCCGGTTCGCGCGCGTGCGAGTCGCGCGATAACGATCCACGGATGTACCAGAATCCAAGATTCTAGCTGGGATGCATTCAGATGTTTAGTAGACGGAGGTGCGAATAGAAATTAATAAAAGTGACGCGCCACGATATCTTCGCCTTCGATTTGTCGCCCTTTTTGGCCGAATAGTAAACATATTTGATAATCATACACACCACAAGAATCAGCCCCTCAAAAAATCCATAAGCTATCAACGATTAAATTCATTAGCAGTAACAATCGATACGCAACCCTTCCGTTATCCGGCATTAACTGAAACCAAGATAGCGAACATTCCACTAACAGAGTCTTCAGCAGTCGTTCCATAAATCGATTAATTCAATTACAATATGGTTCGATTGCGGTGAAATCCCGAGAATATCCAGTGTCCAGATGCTCTTTGCGCGAGGCCATCGCGGTGCCCCGTTAGTCGCAGGTAATGAGTCCGTCGGCCAACAATAATTAACAGGGCCAATCAAACGCTCATTAGGTAAAGTAAATAGGGGATGTAATTACGAACGATACTGCACTCGGTGCGGTACACCGTGGCGCGCGACGCAGCGTAATCGTGCGTGCGAGTAATAAGCGGGGTTTACATGGCAGCGCTAAATGTATGCGGATATCCAGCCATTGCGGTGTCCCTGGAACTGCGGAGAAAAATACAAACGTAACATTGGAGCCATGGAATGGTAATAACGACTTTAAATTGCTCTTGAAATCGTATTCATAAAATACTCCAGTCTACTATATTAACATTGTATACACTCGACTAGTTAGAAAAGATACTCTTCGGCTTCTAACTTAAATTAAACTCGCTGGAATCGTCCCCACGAAACAGAATAAAACGTAGGAAACTCAGCGACTTCCTATTTAGGAGCCACTTGAGCCATAAATAAATCCAGCCGATAAATTCGTAACGGAAAACCGTTGGCGTCGAGGCAGTGAATTTCCCAGGACGAACGTGGAAATAAGAAGTGAGACGAGGAAGCGTCGTGTCCAGGCTGGAAAGTGAGAATTCCCAGCGTGCGATGCTCGAGGCGCGTGCGTAAATTCAGCCCCGTGTCGTCGGCTTCCTCGATCCCGGACGATCGCAAAAAGAGGCAGGATCGTCTAGGATATCTCGTTTCGCGGAAGTGCGTGGAATCGACGACACCTCCGTCACCGGGGCCCCCTGCTGTCGGCGATGCCAGTCCTTCGGCTAGCAAATTTCACCTGGTGCTTCGTCGGGGCTATTAACGAGAGCTAGGGGGCGTGATTCAGTGAGCCTAGGTACCTGGAAACCTGGCAAGAGCTGAATGGGACCCCGATGACTTCGAGTTTCCGGTTTCGTGAGAATCGGAGGTGGAGGTAGCGGGCTTGAAAGAGGAGTTGTTCGGAAGTTTGATTAAATCGAGTTGACAAGGGAGGAATTCGGTTAGCGAGTACTCTGGATAGGAAGAAATGAAAGAACGTTTCTGGGTTAATTGTACGACGATGAATATAGAAATGTATTTTGTGGGATGTGTAGAACTCGATTCTTTTTCAATCTGAGAAGACAGTTTGATCTACAGAAGCTTTTTTTAAAAAAAAGATAACAAGTTTGAAGATTCCTCGAGCCTGATTCAATTAAGCGAGGGCTCTGCAACACTTGGATTCGAGGAAATTGGAGGACTCTACAGGAGGAATTATTTCTCCAATAGGGATGGCACTGTGATTTCTGAGAGGGAAGATGGGATTCTTGAAATTTAATTAAATTGAATGCAGGGAATGAGCCTGTTAATTCAGCCACCAAAGGGTCTTGCACTTCAGACGTTGTTGAAATTAGAGGACATATTTAGGTGAACCATTTCTATGACGATTTCTAAACTACAGGATAAAAACTGAACTTCAAGTCTCTTCGAAGCACACTTGCGAAAGATCGCAAGTTCAGATCTCCCCCAATCCAACAAACCTGAATTCCTATTTCCACCTGCGAATTAATTGCAGGCTAACGAAACAATGGATAACTCCATAAATAGATTTTCCTCCCCTGCTGCTCGAACGAAGTACTATCGCAGTGGGAAAAAAAAAAGAAGAACGAGGGCCTGAGAGGAATAAAAAAAAAAATATTCCAACCGAGAATAAAGAAGAGCCCCCACACGGATAATTATTGCCCTAGCGGGCTCTTTATCCTGCATGATTTTCACGCTGGCATAGACATTCAAATTGCACGAGGGTTTTACCCAAGCAACGAGCGAGACAGGAATCGCCGCTGTAATAACTACGACGCGACGAGTGGGGCAGGAAAAGATACACCTGGGGGAGACAACGGAGCGAGGAAAACTTTATTACGTCAGCGACAAAGAAATTACACCTTTGCGCACGATGGTAGGACTGTAACTTCCTAAGTACTGTTTTCCTCGAACCACGCTCCACGACATTCAAAGCGGCTGAAATGTCATTCGACGCACCATTTATGTTCTTTTTATAGCTCGCCACGGTTCTATTACGCTCCGCGTGCTCGTGGAACTTTCAAGGTCGACTCGAGTTATCCTCGATGGAAGCTAATTTCCTTTCCGAGTCAAGATGCACAAGATGCACTGTTGAGGTTGGCAGGCATTCGTTAATGTAGACAGGTGTGACCTTTGAGTGGCCATCACTTTAAAAAGAACGATACTGTATAAGAATAATACTTTTCATTTCGTTTCTCTGAAATCACGCAAGGATAGGGATAGAACATATCAAACCCTTAGATAAAGAAATACACCGATCCCTTGATAACTGAAGCATGGAGACCTCGACTTCGTTTCACTTAACCGAGTGTTATCACATTTCTCAAATTCCACAAACAATTTGACCCTCGTTCCATCAAAAGGATTTCGTCCTTCTCGCTACGACGAAAGGGTATGTACCCGTTGGACATTTGGAGTGATTATCTCGCGAACACCCTGTACACACGCGCGAGGAGGCAGACATGCGCGACAGAAATTGTCTCAGGTGTCTATATCTCCGAGCAGCCGTCATGGAAGACCTCACGAACGCGGCCGCGGCTTGTAACCGACAAGCGTCGCGACGGATGCGGCGTGCGATCCTCCACTGTCGAGTGCTCACTCCAGTCAAATAATGCAAACGTTTGCATTGAATCGAGCACCGCCGCTCGCCGAGTGACTGATCTCGTGTAATGCTATTTACATGAAACATAATCCGCGCTGCTCGTGACGCTGTTACCTGGAAGCGTGTGGAAAGGAGGCACGAAACGGCCGCCGAGGCGGTTTGATGGAATTCCTCGCGGGGCCTAATGGTGTGTTCGTGTCGTGGAGTGTGCTTCGGAAACGGTATTCATCGATCACAATTTTTTTAGTCGTTCTTAATTCAATCTGGCACCTGTCTTATAGTTTATCGTAGATGACGATCTTGGTTGTCGTAGCAATCGTATTCTACCTCGTTGTATGGTTATACTACCATCCCCAGGGTCGTGCCTTCATTTTTGTAACTGTGTTGTATCGTCAGTGTATCATATCTTCATCGCGCCATAACACCACTTTGTCGTATCTTCATCTTGTCACGTTACCATATTGTCATCGCGTACAGCGTCATATTGTTCAGCGTTTTACTTGGATAGGTAGCGCAGGTTCGATTTCTTTGAACGAAATACGCGGCTGCATGCCATCCGCGGCCCGTAGTTAATGTTTTTACCAGCGTTGTTACTCTCCCTTCGTCCACGATCCGCGTTCACTCTCGATATTCCCTTTCACGCAGCGCAGCTCGTCGGCCAGATAGAAAACGACTTCCTGATCCGCGGGGTTAAGTGGCGAGTGACCGATCTCCTATATCACCTTCCGCATGGGGACCGTTTACACGGACCTTACTTGCCATTTACACGACATATTTCTGCCCGCGAAAGGAGAAAGGTGAATCGATGCCTCGAAAGGTAACCGAATGCCCGATTGCTGCACCGTTTCATTCTCCTCGAATCTCTCCAGTCTCCATTTCATTGCTATTCCATTACAGCATCCGAGCGCTGTCGAGATTTTTCGCAAATCGCAACACTTCTCGAGCTTTTCCCATTTTAGGAAATTGGGCGACATTTCTAGGAGGTGAATCGCTTCTTCAATGACAGTGGATATGTTGGAAGAGGAGGCGAGGCTCCTGGAATTTAATTAAATTGTGTCTTAGAAATGAGTCTGCTTGTTCAAAGATGACTCTAGGAATATACTAGTATTATCGAGGAAACTAGAGGAAAGTTTCCTTAAATCACTGTGGAAGAAGGTCTCTCGAGCAGGCGGCTCCTTCGCGTCGCAATCTTCGTCGCGACACGTTTTTCCAACCCTTCTTGGCGAGTTAATAATAGTCAGGGACGAAAGCAGGATAAGTTGAGTGGTTTGCAGGGACGGAGGGGGGCAAGACGCAAAATCCTGGGCTAGCTTTCTCCATAATGCAATTGGCTGCACGCGCGGTTCCACGACGAGGCTGGAGCCGCGACTCTCGAGGATCCATTGTCCTCGTTCCTCGACGCTCTTGTAGTTTAGTGGGTTACTTAGGCGCTGCTGGAGAAAGAGGGAGAGAGAGGCTGAGATCTCCTCTGGCGTAGCCGAGCCAGTTAGATAATGCTCGCGTCACAACCGCTGAAACAGCGGTCGAGACGTCGTTGAAAGCAAGGAAAGTTCGTATTCCATTGTTTCGCACGGTAATCGAAGGCCGTGGAAACGTGAACAGCTTTGCTCGAGCTTCCGCCATTTCTAGCAATGGCGTCGTGTTGCACGGACCCTTGTAACGCTATTTCTGGTAGCACTCTCCGCATCGTGTCTGCCCTTTGGAATTATCTGTGGCTGCTTATTATTCTATTTATAGAATTTCACTGTTTCTAGTCTTTCTATTAAACGTAGTTTGTCAGGGTTCAGTGAATCTTTTCATGGAGACCTTCATTCCTTTTCGATCCCTGTTTCTGTGCCAATCAATTTTTCAGACCCTCAGCTTTAAAACAAACCAACGATTTTTGGAAAATCTGTCTAAAATCGAAGAAGTTATATAAAAAATGAGTATGGAAAAGAAATCGGAGAACTATTTCACTGTTGTTTCTTTTTATTTCTTCGAAAGTCGATTCTCCGATAGATCCTTGATCGCAGACGCGTTGATTCGCGGCCGTACGTCTGGCAATCATTTCTGAAATCGTCGATTCGTCGTACAGGCTCGAGTCGGACAGGATGGAAGCGAGAGAGAACGGTCGATCGTTAGAGCGGGATGTTTAACCAAACGACAAAGATCTCTCCTCTCCTCTGGATGGACTGGACGTTATGTAAGCGAGGATCTCGATCCCAGATCTCGTCTGATTACTCTTTACAAGGATCGTTTCTACCGCGCCGGGTTTATCGATATCTTGCTAGGAATTGATCGATCGCAACCAGGAAATGCCACGGACGGGACGACCGCGGTAAAAAGCCCGGGAAATTACTCGAATTAAGAAAAATCACGATCTCTATTTTAACTGTATTCCTCCTCTGACTCGATCCTCGCCGACGATCGAGAAATCTTTCACCATCGGACTGATTTACGATTTTTTTTTCTGCTGGGGAAAACGGCCTGGATTTCATTTGAACGGGTTTCAAAGATTACCATCTGTAAGTACCGAGGTTTTAATGTTACTTAATAACGATTCTAACTAAAATAATAAACAATTAAGTAGCTTGTATTTCTCAAGGGAACAGAATAATTAGAAACCAATTTCATTCAAGGAAATTATCGTGGTACAGAGAAATAAAAACATCCGTGGAATGGAAACAACGTCAAATTCCTACGTGGAAGCGAAACAGCGCGAAACGATCGTTTTTCGACGATAGCGTAATTCCTCGCAGGGCTGGATTTTACGAGTGCCTATCTCCTCAAACTTTCGCGCTGCTTCGAACGCGAAAGTTACGTAAAGACTCGTTGTACCCCGTAATTTGATCGTGCAAACAATGCCCAATTGGCCTTTATTTAAGCTCAGTAGTGAAAGGCGTTAGCTGGAAAATGGAGAAAAAAGAAGTGACATTAGATTTATCATAAATAATTCGTGGTTCGTGAATTCTATACTTTAATCAAACATAAACATGTATAAAATCTTTGAAATCGATATCGTGTTCAACAGTATTCCCCAAGAAAAATTATGAACATAATCTGTAGGGTGTCAAGCGAGGCTCTTTAATTGCGCCTGAGTTCGACGCCTGGTGATAGGGCGGAGGTTCGATACTCGCGATTCGCGAACGTCTCACGGCGCGGGAAAACGACTGTCACCTGAAACCGTCATCTTCCTTGCCGTACTCGCGCAAAAAGATAATGTGGACGAAACTTGAGTAATATTGACCGCAGATAAAAAACGCCAGATCGGTGGTCGCTTGGCCTTTGCTAAATTGATTCTCGTGCCGTCAGAGGAGGATTGCTTCACGACCAACGGCGAACACGTGTTTCGAAATTGTTCAAATTTGCTATTTCATCGACGGTGGACGTACCGTGCACACTTATACTAATCGAATACTAATGTACTTTTCGGACCATCGAAAAAATTAGTTGTTTAAATATGGAGTCCTTCTCAACGCTATTTTTGGTTTCATCTGGACAAATATTCCATAAATGTCCAGTTTCACCGTGAAGATTGGACCTGGTGAACAAAATGCATATCAGTTAAAAACTGCAACAGCGTCGCGGCCCGATACCGATCTCGGCAACTTTTTCACGCGGATCAGGGCCGTCCTAAAGGAAGGACCGAGTCGAAAGCCGACACGGAGCCGGTACCCTCGTTTCGTTCTGCTTCACGCACTCCCGCGTGGAGGAAGAAAGAAAAAAGCAGTCGAAGGAAGCCAAACGACGAGCAGAGGCAACAGGGAACGACGGTAGCAGAGGCCCTCGAGCACCCAGAAGAAGAAGAAGAAGAAGAAGAAGAAGAAGAAGAAGAAGAAGATGAAGAAGAAAAAGAAGAAGAAGAAGAAGAAGACAACGACTACGACGACGCAGAAGGAGAGGAAGAAAAGTGGTGGCGAGGAACAGAAGTAAGGGGGAGCCAGGGGGAAGGACGGGGGAGGGACCGAGAAGAGTACTCGACCTCCACCTTGGTCGCCACGCATCGTGGAATTCGTTCGGGGAACAGGGACTCCTGGCTCGCCACGCTCTCGCTTCTCTCGCGTCCGCTGCTTTGCATTTTACACCGCTGCTAAGATTTGGTCGTTAGATTCGCCGCGCCTGCCTCCCGCCGCGGCGAGAAACCCCTCTTCCTTCCCCACCGTCTTCGATTCCGCTTGGTTTCTTAGCCCGGGGCAAGGATGCCGGTGCCCTAGCCCCCCGTCGCGCTCCCATGTACTCGGTGGCCCTTTCTTCCAGGCCTGGCCACGATAATAATGTTATCTCCGACGGTCGACGACTTTGTTTTCCGCGCTGGCGAGCCTCGATATCGCGCACCCGCCACTCACGAGGGGAGCACGATCGCGAATTTCCGCCAGCCATCGACTACCGGCTTCCGGGGCCTCTGGTGCGGCTTTTCGTCGCTCCAGGCCGGGCCATTTGCATCAGAGTGTTGATTACAAGTCCACTTTCTACGTTGGGACCCAGGTCGTCGAACTTCGCTAAGTATGAGGTGTGCAAGATTCAAGGACTATGGGTACTTTAAGGAAACTAAGTGTGGCAAGGACGTGGAAGCGTAGGGAAGCAAGATGGAGGCTTCGGGAGACCTTATATCAAGGGATATCGCGATGTCTACGTTGGGAGCTCTATTAGCGATATTTTTGTTCGTACCTACCTTCGTCTACAAGAAAATGGCTGACCAGAAACTAGTGTGCCCGAAAATCAAAAGTCAGTTTTCAAACAGTGTCCTGTACACGGAACAATGAATTGTCTGGGTATTTTCCCTTCGGCAGCGAACGGGGGAGATTTTATTAATCGCGCCAATTAAAGTCCTCTCGGCTGGCTCCACAGAAATTGATGGCCATTTTTTCAGCGGAGAGCTAAACGTTGGTAGGCACTCCGTTTAATATCACTTTCACCGAGAAGCTTAATTGCGCGAGGCGGTGTTATTCGTTCCCCAGAGCCGTTAATTGCACCATTTTCTCAATGTATTCTCTGTAAATAATCCCGAGTACCGTGAGAATATTTAGACAGTGTCTCTCTGTGTACCAAGCTTCCTACAAATAGTAAATAACACTTTCGTCATTCCCTATAGGATTTAACAAAATCCCCCAAGCAACTTAATTACACAAGCATAGATAACTCTTAAACAAACAAGTAATTCGGTACTCGATCTATATCAACGGTATAGATAGTTCCACGCTCGATTTAAGAAGCAAATTAATGGCAACCTGTACGCTGCTTCGATAACAATAAATAATACCATTGACTGTTAGTTGTATCGACTCTCGATGCTTCGCTAATTCGTGAAAAATCCACCCTGGATGGGAAACAAACCGGCTACAATTTCCGGTACTAGCGCGGAAGGCTGATTCGAAAGTCGAAGTCTGCGCGGCGAACAATGGAACACGCGACGAGAAAATAAAGGAGAGCCCCGCGATTAGCGGGTCAGACGGGGATTTACAAGGAACGCGCGTACGACGAATCGTTAATGAGCGATTAAATAATAAGCCCCGTAGCATCGGGGAGCCGCGCAATAAATCCGACTTAACGGGTCGAAGGGGGCCAGCCGTATTATTTACGCTCCACAGCGACAACGTTAAAAACCCCGCAGGAGTAATAACCGAGAAGGTGTCCGCGGATTAAAAGCCGTGACACTGCTAGTTCCAGCGATTACTCTTCCTCGCAACGATGTAATTAAATCCGGCGATTAACGTTTGTTTGCCGTTCGTGATTTATTTCGACGAGCGCGGGAAAATTTCAGCCCTTACGAAACTTCTATTTTTTGAAACGACCAAAATGGTGTAACCCTTGAAATAATTTATATACATAGAGTAATGAAATTAAGATTAGGATCTTGTATAACGCGATGACTGCCTAACTACTCGTGACAATTTATATGAGACTAACACTTCGTTTCTATATAACTGGAACATATTTTTGTTGAATTTAACCCGGTACTTATCTTTGCAATTTCGTCAAATTCATGGATCCTATGCAGATTTATTTTCTTTAACGTCTCGTCTTCTTAATTTATCATTTCTTTAGTGAAGAGTTCTGTCATTCATATATGGGTGGCGATCACGCAAGAGTAAGAGAAAGACTGTTGAAAATGTTTCTTCATAAGGTTCCACTCCAGTTCCTTTGAAAGTAGTCGACATTTCGCGATCAGGGTTATTCAATCATGAAATTTGAACACCACATGTGATCCCTGGGAAATCGACATTATCCTGCACAAAATTCATGTCCGATTGCACGTACATTAAAATTCTGACGCCAACACTTATCTCTGACCACCTCTGTTCGCGAATTCGTCGCAATCGTCCGTCAAATCTCGGAAACCCGTAATCACAGTCGGTGAAATGATTAATCTCGAGCGACGAATAATCGTCGCCGACACAGTAACAAGACGAGTTCCCTGGGATCAAGTCAGAGCTCGCGTTGACGTCTCACTCGCGAAATGGAATTGATAGCGGTGCAATTACACGCGCAAATCGTGCCCGTCGTCTCGTCCGTCGCACAGCAAGCCCCGTCTGTCCATAAAATGACAATGTACTCTGTGCCAGGAGCGTGTGGTACACGCTAAAACGTTTAGATCCGCGTCTGGAGATAACCTAACCTTCGTCATAGCTTACCGAGCACGACGCCGGTTCCCTTTCCGCGAGTTTTCCTCCGGTGCATCCGCCTGCCACGGCACTGAATCAGGCTACTCCTTTCAGATGGAAACGACGTAACGGTAGGCCTGGCTTTTTTTGACGCTCGCACTACCACTTAGGAACTTAGCAGATGCTTATTTTCCGTGGAAGACAGTATATTACTGGGGCTGGGAGGACTCCATCAAAGCAGTTGTAATCGCCTTCTTTAGCGCAGGATATAGGGTTGGATGTGGGGTTAGATACAGAGGTGGATGTAGGTATGGATGGAAATACGTATCATTCGATGACCTTTCAGCTGCAGAATGTCTCTGCCATATTCTCTGCCGCTACCATTGATTTTTAAACACCAACCACCAGAACTTCCACAGACATTCCGGAAACCTGAAACTTAACCTCCTCCAACCTACCAATTCCTAAACCATGAATTCAGCCATCCGAGTGACTTTAATTACCCAAATAATCGTCATCCAGGGACAACGCGTGTACATCTGACATTATCGATAGGTTTCTCGAGCGTATCCGTGTATAACCTGTTGGTACAACAGGTACGAGGGGTATCAATGATCCGTTGGTCTAGTAGGCGTGTCTAGGCATGTGTTGCGACCGTGATAGGTACAAGGTATCGATACTCTGTCGCTACACGAAACACGCTCATGTGCAATGCCATAGGAAGCATAACTGCACGCAATCCGCCGGGACGTTGGGCATATGTAGGCATAATGCGCCATTGTGATATGTTCAGGTAGGAATAATTACGTGCATCCATTGCTACGGTAGTTGTACTAAGCCACAACTGTTGCCGTAGCGAATGTAATTACAGTGGTCAATCCAGTGGTCAATTAGACATACGTTTTCAGAACCTGGTTCTGGCTGGATGTTGCCAGCTGTTGTTGTTGTATGTATACGGTACTGGACAGAAGCGCTTGTAACTCGTTCCAAACAGAATATTTTTCAATTCCGCTAAGTGCTTCCTGAGGCACGTTTGTTCTTGCATATCTCGAGACTAATTTCCATTCTAGATTCCATTACGATTTTCAGCAGCCTGTCGTAGATACACTACACCGAACGGAAGTATGTACTTCTAACTCGTTCCAAACGGGATACCGTTTCTTTGTATGCTTCTCGAAGTTTATTTCACATTTAATTCCACGTCTTAGGACCTTGGGAACTTTAGAAATTTTTATCCTTGTTCTATCATAAATGAAAATTAACCATCCCAGACGAGCAAGTGGGAAGAAGAACTCGTAAATATTTAAGACGTATCCCATTGCACCAGAATATCTGAATCAGAATACTCGAGCGTTTTCTCGATACAGCCTATCACGCTCTAGCATGGCACGCGGAATGAGTAACATCGCGGTAACACCGCGATACGCATAATAACAAAGCCCACTTTAATCCAGCGCCAAACATGCAACTTGGCACGATCCGCGTTAAACACGACGGAACACGAACCGTTTCCGTGCCGAGACCGTGTTTAAATATAATCCAGTGTTTTCCTTGAAACCACTACACCTAATTACCGTCGTGCCCGGCATAATTAATCCAGCTCGGACACGCCCAGACAAATCTTTCACTTTCGAACGCGAGCGATTCGCGGAACGAGCGCCGAGCTCGAGGAAGCTCGGAGATTTCGCATTCCTCCCGCGCTCCTCGCGCGTGCTTTCTATTGTCAGAAACACGGAGAAAACTATCGAAATTCCTCCCTCGTCTTCCTCACTTTTCGCAATTTCCAACACTGAAAATGTCTTTCTCACGTGTTACGAATTTTATTGGTTAGAATGAAAGTCGTCGTGGTGAAAGTCGTTGAATCTTTTCTTATTTTAACAGAAATTCTTAAATAGGAACTAAAATAGAATTGTAGATAGATCTGGTACTACTTTTTTGGATGATTAGATGAGTCTTGAAGAATCAATTTTTGGTCCAAGACAAATATTAAGGAATTGCAATATTTATTTTTATTTTCAAGTTGCTCTGCTCAAAGATTTTAGCTTCGCAAAAGATATAGGGAGAAGGAAAAGAAGGGAAGAGGCATTTTTATTCTACGGAAGGGGTCACGTTCCTCGCCTAGGCTCGTTTGAATAAATCGCTAGTTTACAGGAGGGGCACGGTGCGACGCAGGTAGTCTGGTTTTCTGACTGGAAAGTGTCGCGTCCAGCGACAACATTCCCGGACACATTGTCCGGCGACGTTTACGAGCCTATTACACGGCGGTTGCGTCATCGTTCGCCGCGAAATTTCGCCCCAACCGCCATTTTTACGACGAACCCCGCCATTATCGATTCCTGGTTCCGCGCGAACGTTACGAAATCGCGACAAATAATCGTTTAATGGAGCCTGGTGACAGGCGATGGATAGTAGGTTTATTTTGTTTATTTATATTTGGATTTCCGAGTCCCATTTCGAACTGTGACTCTTTGGAGATCAAGCTGACCAACTCATGAGCTTTGAGTAATAAGTATAGAGTATGACGAGTCTAAATTGATCCCATCTAACAAGCACACTCTGCTCCTTCCCACCCTGACATCCTTCATTTTGTCAAAGACGCCTAAGCAGCCACTCTTGGGTCCCTTCCGGCCGCTATTTAGAGATCATTGGTTTTATTATCGCATCGTTCGACCTCCCACAGGAACCTCGATAAACAGCCGCGAGGCATTCGACGCTGGTGAGACTTCTTACCACTTCTCGGTAATTACACCCGGTAAACCAGCGAAGTTTCCAAGTCGTGCCATTACACGACACGTTTACCTATGGCGTATAGATAATAATCACGTGCAATTCCGCGTTAAAACGACAGCAGCGTTTTTTCGCTAAGGTTCTCGGGTCGCGAGACGCCAGTCGACGCTGCCTCGGACAGAAATGGCTTATAACGATGGTAATCTTTCATAAAGTGGTGGGTCGTCGCGTTAATTAGTCAGCGAAAAATGTACCGATCCCTAGAATAACGTACGATCGTCCTTGGATAGTCGAGACTCGGTCCAAGGTCGATTCATTTGAATAATTTTCTAGTTTGTAGGGTAAACTAAACACGACGCTCATGATAATCCGCTGTCGCGTCTGACGCTTAGTAACTGTCGCGGAGTTTGCACGGGGACCGAGGATGAATCGGTTCCTGAACGTTCCGTAATTTCAACGCCCCGCGATATTTCATCGACGCTCGCCGACTAATAATTGTATATTGAAACCCAGCTCGGGTGTTCATCTTCGCTGGCCATTCACACGAATCGTTGGAACCCGGAGGATCGGTATGAGCAGGGCACTCCACGCCATGGTCGGTTTTCTTGTAACACGTCGACTATCAAGTTGATTTCATACGATAATTACTTTGGTTACTTCGTCTTCGTTAATCTTCAGAACGTTCATCAAGGTGGCATGCAAAGTGGACAAGAAATGTGGATCTTCTTTGCAGGATCGTGTTCTTCATGCCAATACGAAGCGAAAAGTCTTTTTTCGTTTTTCAGACCGAGGGTTCGTTATCGAGATACATGCAGTTGAAGTTTCTAGGTTGATCAGCTGACTGGGGTACAAGATGGCGTGCCCCAGGAGTTATGTTTGTAAATTTCAA
Source organism: Hylaeus volcanicus (assembly GCF_026283585.1). NCBI lineage: Eukaryota > Metazoa > Arthropoda > Insecta > Hymenoptera > Colletidae > Hylaeus > Hylaeus volcanicus. The sequence goes on from NC_071982.1 coordinate 15,692,024, forward strand.
TTGCTTGTATCGAAGCAACGAAGCTTCCAATTGCAAAATGGTAAATGACTTTTCGGATTATTTTTATTTGAAGAGTGATCTGTCATTGATATAAACACGATAAATCATAAGAGTACTTGACGTTCCATAGACATTGTCATTAACATTCTAAACCACGAATATTTCATACGATATTCTTTGCAGTAACCAAGATTCTAATCGAATTAATCTCTTCATCTCGGTAGAAATTCTGAAATTCACGTTGATACCTGTCTTACACGGTTGTTAATCACCGAAAACACTGTCGAGCGCCCATTAAAGCCCGTTGGCCGTCTCGCTACGGAAATTTCGAATAATTTCCTCGTTAGCAGGGGAAGCACGATCTTTCGGGTGGTTCATTGTCTTGCCAGACACTCGGAAAGTGTCACTCCTTTTCCGCTGCGACGCCCCGTGTCGCCTACTATTCTATTACACGATGTTTCATCGTGTTTTCGTGCCACCGCTTCAACGGTTCCCGATGCGTCACTCGTCGAATTAGCTTCCACGATTTATGGTAAAAGGAAATGCATAAGGATATAGGCGTGTCTCCATGACAATCTTGCAGAGAATGACAGAAAGAGTTGAGACAAAAGAAATTGAGTTTTACATATATGCAAGTAACTGGTGAATTGTACCAAGCAAGCCTAAACCAGCATCATTGACTCCAAAGTATCTTCTGACTGAGAACCTCTGTACGGCCAGGCCGTTATCTATCTCGCATTTATCTCACCATCATCGACGTCACCTACAAAGCGATTTATTTCGGTGACTCGGTCGCGAGATAAATCATAGGTCGTTTCCACGGATGCAACGTAGCGCGGCGGTGATATCTGGCTGACGTCCACCGCGAACCCTGACCGCAAGATAACATATGGGTTTCGTGGATTTTCCGGTTTCAGCCGGCGGCGAGGTGACGAGGAAGGAAACAGGAAATGTCGCTTGCCGGGGGACGTTGCACGTGAGCTGTACGCGCGATGAAAACCAGCCGTTTTATCGCGAGCCAACCGGGAGGGAAGTGAGTCGTCACGGTGGTGCTTGTTTTTCAGCGTTCGTTCACACTTTCACGCTCGGTGATTTTCGGCCCGAGCCTGGCCCCGTAGTCCTCGAAGTCGTTCCAAGCGCGAACACCGCATCCTGCGGTTCCTCTCCTCCGTACACAAAGGATTCGAGCGTTTGGGACCGCGTGTAATTCTATAGTGTTGCGATTCGAGTGTCTGGGGAGATTGTGGAGCTTGTGTCGTGGCGAAAATTATTTTAATGAGGTCGGAGGAGAGAGAGGCGTTTACCTTGTGTAGGACCTTGATGTAGGACCTGGAGAAGGTTACTATCTTACAATATTGTCATCTGGTTCTGAGTCATTGTCTGAGACCTTTGAAACCCTTAACTTCGTCGATCTATAACTAAACTCGATATTCACTTCTCAACTACCTTCCCAACCGTCGTCTTCAAGAATTTCAAGAAACCTTTCTTATGCATCCAATGCTCCCTTTAAAGTTCAACTTTCACCAGACTAACCATGTATTTCCCATTTCTGTTTCAGAGTCGAGATCCACAGGACGACAAGGCAACAAGTGAGTAATAAAACACTTAAATGACGTATACTCGCAGCTATCCCTCCCTCCATTTCGCCGTAAGAACAGGTTCCGAGAAGAACAATAGCTCTTGATGCGTCCCGTATCCTGTCGATCAATTCTACATCGGTTTCCACTTAAGTCGCGTGGGCCACCGATGACCCGCGCTAAACTAACCGCAACAGACGTAGTAATTACACGCGGCCCCGAGGATGCCGTGAAATATGACGCGATATCGTTGCCTCTAACAGTGAAAGTATCTGTCGAACCGATCGGAAAGTTCACCGTGGTCATCGGTGATCCACGCAGTCTGAGATGTCCCACGGCGGAACGAGCGGAGAACACGTAGTAATTACTCACGACTATGAAACGTTGCGCGATAACGTTGATCCTAAGTGAAAACGTCAAATCATCCGATTAGAGGCTCTGTTATGGACGCGTAGCTCGTTATAAATTGCTGTTTGTCCCATGGCTGCTTTCGCCTTACCGTGCGGATTCCAGACTTGTGGGTATGGGGCTCAGGTTGTTTGGCAGGATCATTTGACATCGACATGGAACGTCAGTTTCACGTCAGTTACCATTCCATGGTAAACGTTATACTTTCTAAAATATCCACTAAAAACCTCGACGACCCATTAATGATATGCAAAAGCCAGTTCCGCGAGAATTCCCCTCGAAATGTGACCCATTCACCGGTCAACGACTAAGTAATCCCGCTAATGGGCTCCTCCTGCTCGATTCCCGGCCCCTATCCCGTATTAACGCGCGCATCTCGACAAAAACCATAATTACCGCTTTGATCTAGGACCGATGCTCCTCGAGTGATTGCACGATACGCATGTTTGCCCAAAAACGTGGCAACGATCGCATCACGCGAGCAGTCACGGATCGCGACGGGCTCGTGCTTGGCGATAGTCGATATGGTTTTATTTTCCGCCATGAAGAAAATTGAATTTCAAAGCGGGGCAGCGTCGAGAGTCGATCGAGGCATACAATGTTCCTGGTGCATCGATTTTCTTTTCTCGTTTCATCCACCGCGTCGTCCAGGGCTACTCCACCCCCCCCCCCCTGTTCTGTCTCTCCAATTTCATCGCGGGATTCCTGCGGTTCCACGGTGAACCGCGTAGAAAAACCCCGTACAAGATACGCCGGGCTTGTACGACCGCTGTATACCGCTTTTTAACGTTCTGCCGCGCGAGCTGAGACGTCCATACAAGAACCCCTCGACGGGAGGGGGGGACCCGCGAAAAAATCCCCCGCGAAGGCACGAGCGATCGATCGCGTTCGATCACTCGGATATTACGGGACGGGAGCTTTTTTCGTCGATGAAAAGCTCCGCGATGCGAAGAGTCGTCTCGAGAGGGTGTCGGAGGATTCCAGAAATGAGAGTAATTTTCACGATTTTATTCCTGAGAAAGTAAACCACGTACGATCGAATGACTTAGTGGAGCGGGTTTGGCAAAGTGGATGACACAAGGTGAAAGAACTTGTCGAAATAAGTTTGGACATTATTGGGATTAATGAAAACAATTTTTGTTGCGGGTCGTATCCTCAGAATGAATTCCCAAAGAAGACTCGCAACGTCGCCGTCTTTGTATCGAGCGTGCATTATGCTCGTGTTTGAGATCTCGCGTTGTTCGTATTGTTTTTGTGCCCTGTTCGTGTATCGTGTTCCATTCGGCCACCGAGTACGTGTCGTAATTTGTACTGTCTTCGTGTCATAATGTCCTTGTACCGCGCTCTGCGCAGCGCTCGTATCATTTACTTTTTTCCCCCTCCCCGGACACGGTTCTTATACTTTACTCGCACTCGTACCATAGATTTTCTTTTGGATATAATTTTCGTACCGTTACTGCATCGTGTCACTATAAATTCGTCATACTTCCGCGGAACATTTCTTTTTCTACGTTTACCTGACACGGCTGTTGCAACATTGTCGTATCAACATCTTCCATTGTATAGCTGCTCTTCGACTATGCCGAACCGTCCTCGCACCTTCTCGATATTATTCTCGTACTATCCTGGTACATCCCCCCCCCCTCCCCCCCTCATATTATCCTTATAGTATTACCACATGATGCTCATGTTGCTCTGATACCACCCCTGCATTTCTCCTCTGATGTCTTTGTGTCGCCTTTCTATCGTTTTTCGTTGCACTCTTTTTGGTCTATTTATCTTGGTGGTGCACCATTGGCTTCATTTTCTACCATTTTTAGAATAGTAGTATCTGCATAGTATGCCACCGACGGCATCGCCATAGAGTCCTGGTGGTGTAGTAATCGAGAAGAGTGGTGAAACGGCATACTTGAGGAAATCGTAGAACCCTAGCTATCGATAGGTAATAATACTACCATGGTGGTGGAAATTCCGCGGCTTATTCTAGATTGAAGATACCTTCATTTCTGGAGATGAGTGGTTCTTAAAGTACAGCCTTAATTGGAGCTATTTAATTTAAAATCGATACAAAGTAGGCGAATGTAATAGCCCTTGTTCCAATATCAACATCGCTCATATACTCATGGATCATTCTATTGGCCCCTACAGAGCACAGAAATACTATTATCATCAATCCAATTTCTCCTCCGTTTAAAAAATATTCTTGAGGACGTCCCAGTGCCCTAAGCCCGTGGGTCACCAGAGGCTTCGTTCGAGCCTGATCGAATTCTGACCGCAGGATCTTCATCGCCGCGCCCGTGATCTCAAAGACAGTTTCAATAAAGCCTTCCCAAGGTCGCGAGCCGTCTGTTGCATCGACCCACGATCCTGTCAGCGAAAATGAAGCCTCGGTTAACCGGTGGCTAACTGGAGTTCCTGCAATCATGTTCGCAGATTGTCCTTGGGATAAAATCTACGGGGCCTCCGTGTCGTTTCGTACCCTCGTTACGGGCTAATGGAAAGGGGGCGAACACATCGCTGGAAAACTCCCGATTGAACCGTCGAGTTATGCAAATACGGAAATTAATCTCTACCGTGGTGCCTAGGAACTGATTTAATCGATTTATTCTCGCTACAATGTTGCGTTTTAATCCTCCCGGTAATCAAGTTAATTATTTCGACAAGGCGCTATGTCTGTACACGAGATTGATGAGGAAATTTGTTTCCTAGTTGTGTGGCGCGTTAAGTGAACGACCATGGAGGATATTAGAATTAATGTAATCGTATGCATAGAAGGACTATTGCTTCCTCGTGCACACCTGCGGCATCTGAAAATAGATCATGGTTTAGAACGTAGCTTGTATGAGGCAAACTTTTTGTATTATGTTTAATAGTAGCGCAATGAGAGATTGACCAAAAGAGGTGCATCGTCATCCTCTTAGGGCACTATTGGTAGCTTGGTGCTGGTATAAATTACAAACAGCTAAAATAAGACACAAACAGGTTCCGTTTATTTAGAACACATTCTGCGTTTCTAACTTAAAGTTTAAATACTTTCATAACTATAGTCTTTTGACTCTGTAAGGGTAGTATAATCAATAGTCTTTTAATCGAAGAACCCTGTGATGGATTCATTGAGATTCAAATAAAAAGTTCAACTAACTTCCATGCCGAGTTCGATAAATCAAAGTTCAAAATGTGTAGAGACCTCGCAGAGTTATTTGAATGCATAAAAATGTCAAAAATGGTTTCTTTCAAGATTCTGAATCAATCCTAATTCTGCTTGTCATTCAACCGTCTCCTGTCCGGACAGGAATTCATCCGCGGGCTCCTAGTCGTTTGTTTGCCATCGTGGCCATCAATTCACGAGTCGTTTGCTGCCCGTTTATCGATTGCCCTCATTCATCAGGCTTTTGAAGCAGCGGAGAGTAATTAGCGCGTCGAAGTACCGGTAATTAATTTGTTTCTAGGTTGCCTCCCATTACGAACTGGTTTTTCATAAGGTTCCCTGGCAAAACTGACTTGCATAATTGAAATAAAAGTAAATATCAATAATAGAAAAAAAAAATGATAGACGATGCCGACTAATTGTTCGTTAAAAAGTAACATTTGGATGTGATACGTTATGGTCGTGGAGAACGCGCCAACGTAGACGGGTACTTGGTAAGATTTAGGGCCAACGCCCAGAACCCAGCTCTCCTGTTGCCCTTTTTATACACACGTGGACACAAGACGACGGGGCCCGCTGAGTAGCTCCAGCGGTTTAGGACCAGACTGGGCCATAGGCGTGACCGAAAAATTCAAGCCCAACATTGAAGTCTCCACTTTCCTTGCAACTCCATCCTACGATTCAAAGTCTCGATATTATAGTCTGATACTTCTAGACATTTCCTAGGTATCCTAACTTCTACCCTAGGTCCTACACTAATTTCTAATAGCAGGATTTACAGCTTCTCCAGTATCGTGTCCTACGATTCCAATCCCAAAATTTAGGAGCGCGAAGTATAATTCTGGCTACCGTACGATCGCAAACGACACGAAACAACAGGATTCGAATCCTGGTTGCAATCAGCGTAACTCCTACATTCACTGGGGCTCCGAGGTATTCCCACGTTGCACGGGTCGATCTGCATACAGAATTCCATCAAAAGCTTGATCCAAGGGTTACTCTCTCCCCTGGTGACCTATCGACACGATCCCTGACCCCCATCGGCCAGGTCGATGGATCTCACGCAAGAACTCTTGCACCAACTCGGCCTGCAACGCACTCGCAAACACGACGCTCGAACCGAGCGACGCGCAGTCGCGCATCTGGTCGATCAGGGTCGCCAAAATTGGTTCGTTTTTATTCAATTGGTTCCTAGAGCAAATTGTAGGGTCCTTTGGTAATTTAGATCTGATATTGATGTATCAATATACATGACCCTGTCTTCCATTTAAATTGTTCGGATATTTAATATGGCAGTGGTACAGATATAGGTAACATTATTAGGAAGTTCATGAGTGATGACTGTGATGAGTCACTCCTAGTATCAAGCAAGGAACCTTTATGTCAATAGCTTTTCATTCCATTATATTTGATCAAAAATGCAATGGCATCGACATCCACGATTTTCTAGTACACCACTCCTGAGATAGAGAGCAAAACAAAGGTCAACGTCCCTACACGCGTACAATTTCGTAACTATTTCATATTGTAACCATTTTTCACATTTTTTAACTCACTCCAGTCTATTTTTTTCTGTTAATTTTTCCGAAATTTCCTCCATTTTCGCGTGCAATTCTCACGAATCCACCCCTGCGGCCTCGCCTTTCTCACGAATCCGGCCCTACGCCAATGGTAGCGCTCGCGCGCGCGCGCGCGAAGGGAAGAGGCACGAAGCACGAAAAAGAGTTTGCCATCGGGCGAACACTTTCCAGCGCGGCGAGCGCACGGAGTTCCACGACCGCGTTTCGGGACAACAGCACGCCGGTACCCAACCAACGTGGGGGCCCCCCGTCCTTGGTCCGTGTCAGTGGCATAGACCATACAGGGCCTGTTCAAGGTCGAACCGAGGCGAGCCGAGTGTCAGCGAGGAGACACGAGGGGCCCGAGCCGAGCGCAACCGAGGGGACTCGGGCCCTCGTCTCGGCCAGCGAACGGCCACTGGAGCCCATCGCGTGGGGCGTGGTGGGGAGGGTGGGATGGAGGGAGGGGGGTGGGGTGGAGCGGTGGTGAGCCGATCGAGGGCCTCAGCCAAGTGTCATCCTATACCCGTGTGCCTGCCACGTCGTTTCGCAGCGTCTTAACGCACATTAATACACGCTCTCTGTGTACACTAAGACGACACCCGCCTTCGCCCGTGGTTTTCGTTTCTTTCTCGGCTCTCGATACTTTTCCTTTTTTTCACTCTGTGTCCGCCTTCTGTCTTGCTATTTTTTTTCTTCCCCTCTCGCCGGTTGGCTTCCTCTTGCCCTTCCGCCGCGTCTTCTTTCGACGGTTCGCCTGCTGTCGTTGGTCGTTTTTCGATCTTTCGTGGGTCTCTTTGCGGGCCACTGCGACCACTCGGGACTCCTGCCGGGATGTTTACCGAGAACCGAGATTTTCGCGTTAATTCCTGACGGGCGACGAATCAAACGGATATCCAGATACGAAATCTCGGCGAACGTGATCGATCGGTACACGCTGCAGGAGATTCAGGGGTCGACGACTCCGGGCCAACGACTCGAGAGGAGCTCGACGGCGGGGGATGATTCGAGTGGACGATTTTTCTTGCTAATTGGCCCGTGGTTCGATCGTTGGTGAATTTTTACGTAGAATTAATTTCGAGAGGGTTTAATAGACTGGTTAAATTGATTTCAAATCCCAGCGAGGTTTCGTTGATTTTCCAATGCGGAAAGCTCGCCACTGATGCTTCCCTATTTCATACTCTTATTCTCAAAAGCGATAACTTCGAATCTCAGTAACTGGTCAGTTCCGTTTCTCGTCGCTTTCCATCGGAAAGACATAACTGGCGGCGTAGAAAAGCTCTCCGAGTCGCGAATGTTGGCTTTACAGTTAAATCCAGGCTCCCAGCAGCCGCGCCCGGGATCGGACCTTTTGGTAATTCCTGGATTTATAGCGGCCGGTTCCACGAAGGCTGCAATTTCAGGGATCGCTGTGGGACGTAACCGGCGTTCGTGGTACGACCTTCCTTGGCCAAGGATTACGGCAGAACCGCCGACCGCTTTCAGCAATCCCTCTCTCTGCGTGGACCGGTGGTGTGTTCGTGATCGTCTGATGTAACAGGTTTCGCCTGGCCATGGCAATCGAGCCACGGAGAAGCAAACAGTGGATTTCAAGGTTATTTAATAACAGGAGGAACCAATGGGGAGCACTTACCCGCATGCGATGATTAAATCCTTTTCATCTGGACCATTAGGTGACTGAAAAATCCACAGGAAGTTTACAGAGATTCATTTTCATTTTCAGGGATTGGATATTAAGCCATTAGGACATAATAATCTTAGGTGCAATTATTAGGCGATCTTGAGAGTCACGTGTCAGGATGGAGATTGAACCAAATTTTAGATTTTCCAAAATTTCTCTTTAGGGTTATTTCAGTCTTATGTAATTATAGAGTCAATTCCACTTCACTCAATTATAATTCAAGTCCCCTACACTCGAGACCAACTCCGTTAACTCGCAAACGTGTTACTCAAGCCCCAACATCAATGGTTACAGAAATGTTCGAGTTTCAATTACGGTGCAACCGTCAGCCATGTGTCAGGGTCGATGGAACTCGACGCCATAAAAGGGTTAAACCCGATACGGCGGCCATTGCACGTGAGTTCCGTTAAATCGACCCCCATTGACGCGCCGTGGTCACCAATTTTCGCGCGTCCTTCCGGTCGTTGCGCGCTCGTTGGTGGCACGTCGTTAATGCAAAGTAAATCGCGCGGCCCCGGAACACGCGACTTGTCGCGCGTCAACAGGCCTGGCAATGAGCGACGCTGTCACGTCGTTCGAGATAACGGGCCACCTGGCCAAATAGGCCTTCTCCGTGTCCCATCCCGTGGGGCACCGAGGTTCGATAACACTGGCCGTTTCGAGTCGAACGTCGATCCATATTCCATCGCTGATCGTTCTGGATGGAAACGTTTGTTCCCCGTAACGAGGCGCGTCGTTAGGATTCTCGCGACTTGGGCCCTTTCAGGGGAAATGGGCCTTGGAACGGGACTCGGCATTCGAGACGGACGGAGCCCGAGGAGAATAGTTTAATCGATTGCACTTCCAAACGGCCATGTTCGATGGAATGTAGCGAGACTGTTCCAGGGAACACGGTTCTGGAATTTTCACTAACCTTGCTTGGAAAGAAGGGTTTATCTGAGATCTATGCGATGACGTGCTACTCGTGACGAAAATAATAGATTCTGAATAATAAACATTTATGTAGTCACGGAGCACATTCTCGAATTATCTTTTACCACGATATGAGCCTTCTTCCGTACAGTAATTAACAAAAATAAATTTATACATATTATACGAAAAGCACTGGTCATCCTACTTCGCGGGAACCGTTAAGGTTCCGTCGAGAATTAACTGACGTCGCGCCGTTAAAAAGTCTCCCAAAAGCGGTCACCGCTCCTTTCGACTTTTATTTCTCTTGGAGCGTTCGCGTCGATACCATTGAGGACCTCCGTTCTCCAGTCGATAATGCAGCCTTTGTGACATTGAAAAAGGCCCCGGTGCAGCTCCTCTACCTTTTTTCCAAGCGACAACCGTAAAAAGGCAATTATGGTAATCGGGAGATGAGTCGGTCGAGCGTAAAGGGATATTTTCGGTGGTTGCTTTAATTTCGTCGAACGTCCACTGGCCATGGGAGATAACGTTACGCTGGTAATTGGTTCGCAGTGTTGGCTTCCAATAGAAATAAAAGCAATCAAGACCGGATTGCTCGATAGGAACGGAGCGTAGGGAGTAGGAGGAATAAAGGTATTGCTTTATGCACAAGTCAGCTGGTTACTCTTCTTCAGGGAATTTTATTGTTAACAAATGATAAAAATGGATTTCGTTTTCCTTATTCCAATATGATAGGAGATGTATATGTAGCTATAGAATAGATTACGACCATTACACGATATCAACGAATAAATAATTGGTACATGTTCGAATAAAAATAGTTCCAAAAACCAATAGAATTTCCACTCAGAAAATGGTTTGCAATACAATTCTATAGTCAAAGGTTTTAATTCAAGTGTATGT